>NW_005188307.1:0-5629 GCF_000239375.1 Pundamilia nyererei
TTGATGACGCTTCCTGTAACACTGCTGCTGAGCTCATCACCATCACTGAGTCTTTTAACTTTAAGCAGCATGTTTCTGGCCCCACACATACAAAGGGCCACACGCTGGATCTCGTTTTCTCCCTGGGTTTAAATATACATGATTAATGTGTGGAAGATGTCCATGTGAGTGACCACAGTTGTATATTCTTTAATTTGTCATTTTACGTGGATCCTTCACCTCCTAAATTGATGATCCAAAGGCGGATTATAAACCAGGATGCTGCTAGAAGGTTCTCTGCCATGTTTGTCCCTCGTATGGCTCAAAATGATATGGATTCACTTATTTTGTCTTTTAACAATCAATGTAAATCTATTTTAGATACGGTGGCACCTCTGAAACTAAATGTTGTCCATTCTTCAAATTTCTGTCCTTGGATAAATAAAAAATATTTGAAATTTTAGGAGATATTGTCGCAAATTAGAACATTTATGGAAGGCTTCCAAGCTTGAAGTCCATAGGGTACATCTCAAGGAATCAATTTTCTCACTTAACGACATGATAAAAAATGCCAGAACTGAATATTTTGCTAATCTAATAGCTTCAAAAAAGAAAAATCCCAGAGTATTGTTTGATACAATTAAAAACATTACCTCTCCTGATATTCTTCATGTACCAGTCTATACTAAATCTGATTGTAATGACTTTTTAAACTATTTTGTTAATAAAGTTGCTACTGTCAGGTCTAATATTTCTCCATCATCCTCTCAGTATCACACTGACACGTTGCTTACCTCTGATACCTGGTCCTCTGTTACTCCTGTTACCTTACCGGACATAAGTGCTCTGCTTGGTCGAATGAAACTGACTTCAAGCCACCTTGATGTACTTCCTCCATCATTTTTCATTAGTGTGTTTGATTCTATTGGCCCCTGTATTCTGGAAATAATTAATGCTTCTCTTTATACTGGCTCAGTTCCCAGCTATTTTAAATAAGCTATTGTTGAACCAATATTAAAGAAACCAAATTTGGATCCATCTCTTCCAAGAAGTTACAGGCCAATATCAAAATTACCATTGGTGTCAAAGATCTTGGAAAAAACAGTTGCAGAACAACTTATCAACTTTTTGGAGAAGAACAATTTTCTGGACATTTTCCAGTCTGGTTTCCGCAAATTGCACTCCACTGAAACCGCTTTGCTTAAAGTGTTTAGTGACATTCTGATGGCAGCAGACACTGGAGAGTACACCGTTCTTGTTCTGTTGGCTCTCAGCTCTGCTTTTGATACTGTTGATCACAGCATCATGATAAATAGGCTGAAGGACTTGTTCAGGATTACTGGTGTTGCTTTAAAATGGTTTATGTCGTATCTATCTCAGAGATCCTTTACTGTCTGTATGAATCATGTGTTGTCTGAAACATCAGTTCTGTCTTCTGGGGCACCTCAAGGTTCTGTTTTAGGTCCTATTCTCTTTTTGCTGTATATCCTCCCTCTAGGCCAAATTATCAGACGTTACAATAATACTTCTTATCATCTCTATGCTGATGACATTCAGTTATACTGTTCTTTCAAAGCTTCTGAGTTTTATAAATTGTCTTGTTTAAATAATTGTCTGTCAGAAATCAAACAATGGTTAAATAACAATTTCCTTCAGTTAAATGCAGATAAAACAGAAACTTTGATTATTGCACCTGATCACATGCTCTCAGAAATTAAGCAGCATATCAGTTTTTTAGACCCTTCATTTCAGTCGAGTCTCAGAAGCTTAGGTGTTATATTTGACAGTTCAATGTCTCTTGAGAAACACTCTAAACAACTTGTCCGGAACTGTTTTTATCATCTAAAAACATTTCTTAAACTCAGACTACTGGTGTCAAAGGCAGAACTTGAGATGATTATTCATGCTTTTATCTCTTCTCGTTTGGATTATTGTAACGGTCTTTTTACGTGTCTCAACAAATCAGCTCTGGATCGCCTTCAGTCTGTACAGAATGAAGCGGCAAGACTTTTAACTGGTACAAACAAGAGGTCACACATTACTCCGGTTTTGGCTTCTCTTCATTGGTTGCCAGTAAATTTTAGGGTTCATTTTAAAATTTTAGTTGTAACTTTTAGAGCTCTACATGGTGAAGCTCCCCAGTATATCTCTGACCTGTTGAAACCTTATGCTTCATCCTGAGCACTTAGGTCTTCAGGTCAGAGGCTACTGGTAGTCCCACGTACTGGGTTTAAAACACGTGGGGATAGGGCTTTTCAGGCACTGGCACCTAGGCTGTGGAACTCCCTGCCATTGTCTTTACGCTGTCTAGACTCTACTGACTCCTTTAAAAAGCAGCTGAAGACATTTTTATACAAACAGGCTTTTAATTAATTTTAACTTGTATGTCTGATCTTATTGTAAAGCACTTTGTAATTTTTATCTGTGAAATGTGCTATATAAATAAATTTTACTTACTTACTTACTTACTTACTTACACAGCTGGTCAAGAAGGCTCAGCTGCGGCTGTACTTCCTGAGGAGGCTGAGTTATGTTGGTATGTCGGCCAAGATCCTCAGCAGGTTCTACAGCTGCATTGTGGAGAGCACCCTGACCAACTGAGTCACTGCATGGTACGGGAGCACTACTGCTATAGACCGCAAATGCCTGCAGAGAGTGATAACGACCGCGGAGAAGATCATCAGAACTCCGCTGCTCTCTCTGCAGAGCATCTACCATCGCCGAGTCCAGAGGAGAGCTGCCTCCATTCTCAAAGACCCCACACACCCCAACACGGACTGTTCACACTTCTGCACTCGAGACGAAGGTTTAGAAGTGTGAAACCCTCTTCAGCTATAGATTTGTGTTATTTGTATAGCACAAATTCTATTTGTAATTTCTATTGTATATATTAATCGGCATCTGTGGGTGGACAGCAAAGAAAGAATTTCATTGCACATAGAAATGCCTTTTCTCTTGTGACACATGAATGATCAAGGAACTGACCTCAAAGCCGATTGTTTATTCAGTGGGCTAGTTTCAGTTATTGTGCAAATGCACTGTTTATAAGGTTGGGGAAACCTGCAGTCAGCTGAGACTGAAGAAGTCACTTGGATGAGTGACGTTTCTTCCACTGAAAATGTCCAGATGAACAGAATCAACTTTTTGGGATTTCAACGAGATGTTAGTGAAATCAAAGCTGTATGTATTGATCTGATCAAGTTGGAAGTTTGTGTTTCTTTGATTGGATCAGTTTTTAACAGCAGCTGTTTTTAGAATATGACAGAAACATGAGAGATGCTGAATGTCTTGAATATTTTAAACACAGAATATTATTGGATGTCAATTTACTCAGCCATGATGGAAAAATGACATTTAGAAAGAGAAATCTAACATTTGGATTCATTTTAATGAGCTCAGACTTGTTGAAAATGCAGAAGAGCTTCAGAGAAACACAACATAGTGATATTCACAGTGAAGCTTGAGTGGAAAAAGACAACATGTGGATCCTGGAATAATGGGAGCTTCCATCTTTAAAGGACTGAAGAGGAAGAAGTTTATAAGGAATCATTTAGAACAGTTTCAAACATCAACTGATTTAATCCATGAATCTGAAAACGTGTTTCTGAGTGAGAGAAACAGACACGTAGAGACTGAACTATCTGTTCAACAATCAGTGTTTCTCTAACAGGAGGACCCTCTTTACACTCAACTCAGCACAGGGACACTGAGGAACCAGGACTGACAAAAAATCCAGGATAAAGAGTTTCAGTGAATGTGGTGTTGAAGGTGTGGAGGTGGATTGGAGTGTCAGAGGAGACTCTGTAAAAGGACAGAGTGCCAGCAGGACAGTCCACACACACTGCTACTCTGTTAGAGACAGAGGAGGAGGAGGAGGAGATGGATGTTACTCTGTTATTGTACTTGACAAAGTAACCAAATTTATCAGAGCACTCCAGACTCCATGACTGATCATTCCCTCCAAACCAACAGTAATCACTGTCCCCTTTCCTTCTGATTCTTCTGTAACTCACTGTTATAGAAATGTTTCCTCTCCACTCGACCTCCCAGTAACAGCGACCAGTCAGACCATTTCTACACAGCAGCTGATAACAAATGCAATCAAATCTGTCTGGATGATCAGGATATGACTGAACCTCCTTCACATGTGTCACCTTCCTGTTGTTGTCAGACAGTTGGAGGTTTGTGTGTACTGTGTTTGTGTCGATTGTGAGTTGACAGGAATCTGATGGAGAGAACAAACACAATCCAGCTGCAGTTATTGATCCATCATCTGTTCATTGATTGACACTTTGATGATGACTCCTGACATTAGAGATGTGAATGAGTGATGTGACAGTATGAAGATGGTTGAATGTGTGCTTCTTTGTTTTCATGAATCCCATTAAAAACACACTTACACTTCCTCAGACCTGGTCTCAACCATCGGACTCCAGCAGGCTCCACCCTAAAAGGAGGAGGGGGGTCAGACCAGCACAGTCAGCATGCACACATGGACATTACATGGCTCTCATACACATACTGTTAGACACTGATAAAGGAACAGTCCAACATTTTCACAAATAAACTTCGATCCATACATGGATGAAACTGCTGATGATTTGGACTGATCCTGGATCTGTCAGTACACCACTGTATTGAATGAAATATGACTGATTCACACTGTCACCTTCATTATCCTTATATTCCACTTCTGTTTAGTTGCAAAGGAACGTCCCTGCCTTTGCTGCCAGTTGTTTTTCTCCTCTTGGTATCAGTGTGGTTACTCTACATGACCTCTGACAACATGAAGCAGAGCTCATGTCACCATGGTAACTCAACGGCTCCTCTGACACAGCCAATGATAGTTAAGGAGTTGAGTCATGTGAATTATCATCTCATTGGTTTGAATCCTCTTGTCACAGAATGAGGTCCCCCTAACACCCCTCACTTCTAGCTAACAGCAGGCTAACAACACTATGCTAATTGTACTGTTGTGGATAATTAGCATCAAAGCATATTTTGTCCAAAAACGGTCACGCTCAGTTTAAGTGTAGGCTTTATTTGAAGTGTACTCAGGGCTTCAGTTACTGTGGGACAGCTCTTTCGCGCCATTAGCAGGGTTAACGGCTAAGGGTTAAATAGTGTTGTTAGCAGTTATTACTAATTTGAGCTGAATTAGCATTAGCAGCTAATGCTAATACGGTTTTCCCTTACTTTTAACAATGTGGGCAGCTAATGCTAAATAGAGTGGTTTTAGCAGCTATTACTAATTTGATGTGAATTAGCATTATCTGCCAATGTTAACACTGTTTTCCCTTCTTTTTAACAATGTTTCACTAGCTGGGACCACATGCTCAGTAACGATGCACGATGAAGGATGAGGAACTATGAACTGGTGCTGTAGTTAGGGGAAGGCCTAACTACAGCAGAACTCAGAAGCTTCTTCCTCGAGGAAGAAGCTTCTGAGTTCGGGAGCAGGTGAGTAAGTGACGGAAGTGACGGACAAGGTAAGCGACTCATGTTGTAACTGACGTCAGACGCCGGAGATTTTGGCGGAAAATTAAAGCAAATGGTAGTTTAGATTTGAACAAAATTAATTTAGGCTTCAGCATTACCAAATACACTTATCAATTGTCTTATAACTAACACTATTTGTCTAAATAATCTC
>NW_005188307.1:40614-50177 GCF_000239375.1 Pundamilia nyererei
ACTCAGGTGGAAGCAGCCTCTGAATTTGGACATCCCCGCTGTTTCCAGGCCGGGTACATTGGGTAGGATGTTTTTCCAGGTAGGATGGATTCCCAGAACACCGGCCAATAATAACGGTGACATTTAACGTATTTTATCCGATAAATAAACACTGTAAAATGTATTTATCACCCCCACCCCAACAGCCCTTTTGAATATCTCTCCAATTCTGTGGTCTCAAGGCTGTCATGTATGGCCACAACACCTCACTTTTTGGCCACATGTATCGCAAACCACGTCTCAGCTGTTTGTGGAGGTAAAATACGTCCACACAATTACGCTCAGCCATTTTTGTGAGTTCGCGCACCAGCGGCTGCGAGACATTTATACAGCGTATTTCGCACATAAGAATGAAGGCAGAAGAGGAGGTAGTTCCTTTGAATGTAGACAATCCAAATGATGTATTTTCTTTCCACTGTATTCCTGTTAATGATAAACTAAAAATTTACCCTAAAGTATTAAAATATCGATATTTTAATGTGTGAATTGATTCTAGAACAGGCATGGGCAAACTACGGCCCGGGAGCCACATCCGGCCCGTTAAACGTTTTGATCTGGCCCGCCAAAGTTGAAAAACAATTAATAAATTAACTTTGTTAATGTTGTGTTTCCCCTGCAATTCTGATGTTTCCTCACTAGATGGCGCACTCTAGATATATTGGTTTTGTTGAGGTGAAGCGTAGTCCTGTTACTCCATGTTTGCACTTTACCCTGTGACCCACCGCCCTTCTATGAAGATGAGCGGACCCAAGAAAAGGAAAGTGGACAGAGAATGTCGAGTGTTCAATAAGGAGTGGACAGCTAAATATTTTTTCACTGAACACCCATCATCTGCTGTTTGCCTGATATGCCAAGAAACCGTGGCGGTTTTTAAAGAGTATAATATTAGCCGTCACTTTGCCACAAAGCACGCTAAATATGCTAGCAAGCTCTCAACAAAAGAACGGGAATCTGCTGCTGAGAAGTTGGCAGTTAATTTGAAGGCTCAGCAAAGTTTTTTTCACCGTCAAACTGCCATTCAAGAGTCAAGTACCAAGGCCAGTTTTATGCTTTCATTCAAAATAGCAAAGGCCAGCAAACCACTGTCAGAGGGTGAGTTTTTAAAAGAATGTATGGTAGAGACAGCAGGTATTTTGTGCCCGGAGACCAAAGACAAATTTGAGAAAATGAGTTTATCACGGCGGACAGTGACTCGCCGTGTAGAACTAATAGATGAAGATATCACCAGCATATTAAACAAAAAGGCGAAGTCATTCACTTTTTATGCTCTAGTACTGGATGAAAGCAACAATGTCAAAGACACTGCTCAGCTCCTCATTTTTATCCGAGGAATCAACGAAACCTTTGAAATAACGGAGGAGTTTTTGACAATGGAGTCTCTGAAAGGACAGACATGGGGAGAGGAGTTGTTTGAACGGGTGTCTGCTGCCATCGAAAACATGAAGCTTCCCTGGCGTAAGCTTGTTAACGTCACCACAGATGGATCTCCGAATTTAACGGGAAAAAACGTTGGCCTGCTGAGGAGAATCCAGAATAAAGTGAAAGATGAAAACCCTTACCAGGATGTCATTTTCCTCCACTGCATCCTCCACCAGGAATCTCTATGTAAATCGGTTTTACAGCTGAATCATGTTGTGAATCCTGTGGTGAAACTTGTCAACTTCATACGCGCACGGGGACTTCAGCACCGTCAGTTCATTATTGCGTTCCTGGAGGAAACTGATGCGGATCACCAGGACCTGCTTTATCACTCCCATATCCGCTGGTTGAGTTTGGGCGAGGTGTTTCAACGAGTGTAGGAGCTCAAAGAAGAGATTGGTGTGTTTTTGGAGTGGCAGGGGAAGACTGATGAATTTCCTGAGCTGAACAACAAGAGCTGGATGTGTGACTTTGCGTTTGCTACGGACGTATTTTCACACTTGAATGAGCTCAACATGAAACTGCAGGGGAAGGAGCAGTTTGTGCATGTCATGCACACAAACCTGAAAGCCTTCAAATCCAAGCTGGCTTAATTCTCTAGGCAGATTTTGAACAAGTCATTCACTAATTTTCACGCTGAAAGAGGCCGGAGCAAAAGTAAAGAAATACAGTGAGTCACTGGATGCACTGCACGGAGAATTCTGCCGTCGGTTTTTGGATTTCGATAAAATTGACAAGTCACTTCAATTGGTGGCCTTTCCTCTGTCACAAGACCCCGAAACAGCTCCAGAGGAGCTTCAGCTCGAACTCATCGACCTTCAGTCCGACCCTGCCTTAAAAGAGAAGTTCAGCTCTCTGAAACTAAATGACTTCTATGCTTCACTCAATGATGCCGCGTTTCCATATCTAAGGCGAAAAGCACAGATGATGTTGGCTTTGTTCGGCTCTACCTTCATGTGTGAACAGACATTCAGCGTCATGAACATAAACAAAGCCAGCCACAGATCCAAGTTAACAGAGCTACACCTCAGATCCATCCTGAGAATCGCCACAACAAAACAAATTCCAGACTTTGATGTGCTGGCTAAAAAAGGAGACCAACAACACTGCTCCCATTAAAATGTGTGTGTCTCCATGATACGCACGTTGTTAAAATGAACAGTGCGCGCGGATCAAATATAACGTTTCACAGACTGACTTGCTGCAACTGTTTCGTCCTTGCACTGGTCGTTGTTGACTTTTGGCACCAGGGAAACAAATTGAATAAAAGGAACAGGACAAGTACATCTCCATCTCCTATCGTTTTTGAAAAAAAAAAAAGAGTCAGGAGGAGAGTGATGTGATATCCTGACAGATAACAGAACTTTCAGTGCTTTAAAATAAAATGTTCATTTATTTGATTTTCAGTGTTTAAAGACTCATTTCGAAGTCAGAGATTTTATTGTAATCCTTTTCTTCATTTTCATTGGAAATTAAAGCACATGTTTTCTCCATATCCCAAGATGTGTATTTTTCCCCCAATGAGGTGATGTTTTCAAAGCATGCCATCTATCTGCTCCTGTTCCGGCCCCTTTGTCAAATGTTAGAACTCAATGTGGCCCACGAATCAAAAAGTTTGCCCACCCCTGTTCTAGAACATAAATGATTGGTATCGGAGGAATCAATATTTCAGGATCGATCCGCACATCACTGAAAATCTTAGAAGTATGGTAATGAGATTCTTACTCTGGATGGCATTACCTTGGCCTCGAGTAACACTGTGAGGAACCTTGGAGTCATTTTTGACCAAGACTTGTCCTTCAACGCACATATTAAACAAATACGTAAGACTGTTTTCTTCCATTTGTGCAAGATCTCTAAAATTAGAAATATCCTGTCTCAGTGTCGCTGAAAAACTAGTCCATGCATTTATTACTTCCAGGCTGGACTACTGCAATTCATTATTATCAGGATGTCCCAAAAACTCCCTGAAAAGCCGTCAGTTAATCCAAAATGCTGCAGCAAGAGTCCTGACAGTGACTAGAAAGAGAGAGCATATTTCTCCTGTTTTGGCTTCCTGTTAAATCCAGAATTGAATTCAGAATCCTGCTCCTCACATACAAGGTCTTAAATAATCAGGCCCTCATCTTATCTTAATGACCTTGTAGTACCATATCACCCTATTAGAGCACTTCGCTCTCGCTCTGCAGGCCTACTTGTTGTTCCTAGAGTATTTAAAAGTAGAATGGGAGGCAGAGCCTTCAGTTTTCAGGCCCCTCTCTGTGGAACCAGCTTCCAGTTTGGATTCAGGAGACAGACACTATCTCTACTTTTAAGATTAGGCTTCAAACTTTCCTTTTTGCTAAATCATATAGTTAGGGCTAGACCAGGTGACCCTGAATCCTCCCTTAGTTATGCTGCAATAGACGTAGACTACCGGGGATTCCCATGATGCACTGAGTTTTTCCTTTCCAGGCACCTTTCTCACTCACTATGTGCTAACAGACCTCTCTGCATTGAATCATATCTGTTATTAATCTCTGTCTCTCTTCCGTAGCATGTCATTATCCTGTCTTCCTTCTCTCACCCCAACCGGTCACAGCAGATGGCCGCCACTCTCTGAGCCTGGTTCTGCCGGAGGTTTCTTCCAGTTAGAAGGGAGTTTTTCCTTCCCACTGTCTCCAAAGTGCCTGCTCATAGGGGTTCATATGATTGTTGGGCTTTTCTCTGTATCTACTGTACAATATAAAGTGCCTTGAGGTGACTTTTGTTGTGATTTGGCGCTATATAAATAAAATTGAATTGAATTGAATTGATCAGTTTTTGTTGATCTGTGGTCATGAGAATTTACATACTAATGATCAATTAACTACCTCCCAGCCCATTGTTCATTCAGTGGAGATTATTTGAGTCATTATGCAAATGTATCTTTTTGAGATTGGGAAAATTTGCAGTCAGGTGAGACTGAAGAAGTCACTTGGATGAGTGACAACACGTTTCTCCCACTGAAAACGCTATGTCCAGATGAACAGAATCAACTTTTTGGGATTTACTTACCTGGATGATTGAGCATGCATCAAGACCCTTTAAGAGAGAGATCTTATACTGTTGAAGGATTCAAAATTGAGAAGTAATGAGTGGCCCTTTGGACTTGTGATTAAAACATTTGCTAGCCAAGTTCATAGAGTAAGCTAAAAGTGAAGGTAGTGAAATATGGTGCTCCTAAAGTGTATTTACAGTATATTATATTATATTTAATAAGAATATTTTATTCATTCAGATCTGGGATGTCTTTTTTGTGTTCCCTTTATTTTTTGAGCAGTGTACTTAACAATTTCTTTAACCTTTATTAACTTTAATTCATTGATGTAATACTGATTCTATATATACTAAGAGGAAAATACTGACCGAAGAGTTTCCAGTATACATTGCAGACTCTGCAGTGCAGCAGACAGAAGCTTCACCCCTGAATCCTCCAGGTCATTTTCACTCAAGTCCAGCTCTTTCAGACTAGATGGCTGGAAGCTGACAACTGAAGACAGAGCTTCACAGCTTCTCTTCGAGAGGTTACAGACAGTCAGTCTGAAAAATAAAGAACCCAAATGCAAACAAAATCACTAAAATTAAACGATGCTGACAATTTAGTGATAAGTTACTAGATTTGGCGTTATTTAATATTTGTTTAGGACTTGCTATAACCTCATTTTCTACACATAAGAAAGGTGGCAATTTACTGTGACTTATAAATAAATTGAAAAAACAGTAATATAAAACTACAAATGTATAAAACTGAAAACTAGAGTGTTAACTGGTTAATTATGTAATCTGAACAAAAACAACAACTTTGATCTTACCTGAGAGTTTCCAGGATACAATGTGGATGCTGCAGTGCAGCAGACAAAAGCGCCACACCTGAATCCTGTATGTTGTTGTTACTCATTTCCAGCTCTTTCAGATTCGAAGACTGAGCGCGGAGTGCTGAGGACAGAGCTTCACAACTTCTCTCTGAGAGGAAACAGCCACTCAGTCTAGAAATAAAGAACACAGACAAAAACAAAAGCTGAATTAAAGTTTATTGATGGCGCATTGAGGTATTATTAGATTTGGCCACATTTATCGTTGTTTCGTGTCTGACCAGAATTGCTATTGTCTTATTTTAACAATCTGAAATGTGTCAATTTACACTAAGTGGAAACAGCCAGCTAGTGTGGAAAAAAAATCCTATTTTAAATAGGGATAGGTATCGTTTAGGTTTTATCCGATACCAGTACCAAACCGGTACTTTTGAAACAGTGCCGATGCTTAAATGGTGCTCGAACCGGTGTTTAAAGAATGGAGAACACAAACTTTGTCCAAAAACCTCTCATGTTTAACTGTTTTCCACTTTTTCTTTGGTCATTTTAGCCTTTTTGGCCAGGTTGAAGGGAGTATCTGCCATCAAACAAGAAGACAGCCGCATGTAGCTATGATGATGTTGCTAACTCCGGGTGCGATAACAGGCACCACACTCGCAGTAGATGTGCTCTGTGCTCGGTCTTGCAGCAAGCTATCCAATACAGTGCATTTCTTGGCTTTTAAAAAAACGCTAATCTGTAGCTCTGCTCTAAAAGAACGTACGTACCTGGGCCCACCTACTATCAATGGGAAGGTAAAATGATTGGCTAGACTCCTAAGTGCATGACATCTCAAGAGAAATAAAGCACTGAAATGTGCGCTGCCTTTTGGTCTGGTTACTACCGTTTATGTCAGAACCGTTGCCATAATGGCACCAGATACCGGTGTCCATCCCTAGCTTTAAACCCAAAATTTGATGTTCAATCAAAACAAGAGATGGGGTGAGAGGGCACTTGATAAAGTATAAATATGGATCCCTGAAAGCGTTCTGGGTCAGGCTCCGATGAACTGTGAAATGAGCAGGTCAAAGGATTCCAGATCCACTGTTGAAAATTCCAGCAGAGGCACCAAGGGGAGATTGGACAGGAATTACAGACTGGGCTTGGATTTGGCTCTGTGTATGCCCATCAGCATCTTTAAAGGCCCCTAATAATGTTCTTTCTTCTTTAATGTTCCTGGCTTTTGGTGTGAAGGTTGTTCAAAACAAAATGGGGTTTAAGTTTTGGAGGTTTCTTGGTATCTTAAACTGAATTGAAGCCATTAAAAACTGAATTGAAGACATTAAATACTGCTTTGAAGGCATTAAATCCAGTCAAAGAGATGGTAATATTAATTTTATCAGAAAAAAAAGATTCTGGATATTTTGTTTAAAGAGTTTACATCCTAGAAGCATGAATGAGGATTTGTCTATTAGTGAGTTTCTGTGAACTGTACCCTTTTTGTTTTTAGGTTTTTTAACTGGATTTTTGAATGGTCTCCCTCTTTAAATGTCCCTGTACGTATATTAACTTATTTTTATCTTTTAAAAAATTTTTTTTAGATTAACGTCTTGGCATATTTCTGTGTAATCTTTAGTGGCTGTCACTTGATGTTCGCTCGCTCTGCGGTAGAGTATCACTTCCTGTTCCTGCTCAAACACAGTGGTGTTTCTGAGTAGCTTATCTGCTTAGCAATTTAATTAAAAACTTTTAAATACATTCTTTTTTCATAGTATAATCTTCACGTGCTTCATCCGAAGCACACTTTCTGTGTACTCACTACCTAATTTAGAGCCAAAGTATTCACTCACTGTGTCTGTACTGATTCGCTAGCTTAGCTTAGCTTGTAGCTGACTCGTTAGCACCATGGCTACTTCATCTGTCCCTTGTCGCAGTTCGAATTTTGAGGAAGAGACATACGACTGGAAGTCCATAGTGGGTCAACACAAAATATTTTATTAAAACACATATAAATGGTGAAAATAGGCACTGCAAAACATCAGTCTCCGTCTCCCTCCGCAGGGAGCGCAGACAGAGTCCTCGGAGGTGTTCAAAAAGTGTTTTATTATGCACACACCCTTCAGGCCGTGCGGGAAGACGTCTTCGTCCTCTGCCCTGTTACAGAAAGCTTTATAGCCATTATGACGTCAGGACAATTCCCAGATCGCCTCTCTGTTCAGAACAACAAGACTTCCCAGAATTGAACCAGATGTTTCCACTCATCAGTATCTGGGAATCTAACCAATAGTGTGTACAGAGTGTGT
This sequence comes from Pundamilia nyererei, assembly GCF_000239375.1. Lineage (NCBI taxonomy): Eukaryota > Metazoa > Chordata > Actinopteri > Cichliformes > Cichlidae > Pundamilia > Pundamilia nyererei. The sequence goes on from NW_005188307.1 coordinate 48,188, forward strand.
ATTTTGTGAAATTGTGGGTCCAGGCCAAAGAGAGTTGAATATCCTTATCTGACCTCGTCCGCCTGGACCTGCAGCTATGCTGGATAGAGTATTTAGAGTATTTGTATTATAGCAGATTTACTAAACAAAGATACATGATAATATTGATGATAAACTGATACAGGCTAATGAAGTAATGATGAAATAATGACAGTGCATGTTAATGATAACAAAGTGACAGTAAAATAACATGTTTTTCTTGACACCCTCCTGCACTTTCCTGCTCATTGTGTCAGATGTTTAGTTACTCTGCCTCCTTTAGCAGTAATGATACTTGTAACGAATGTAGCATATTTGCAGCTCTGGAGTCCAGGATTACTGAATTGGAGACTTGTTATCATCTATCATCCACCTGGGCCTTACACAGAATTTCTGTCTGATTTCTCAGGCTTTTTATCTTATTTAGTGCTCAGCTCAGATAAAAATAATTATTGTGGGTGATTTTAACATCCATGTAGATGCTAAAAATGACAGCCGACAACATGGCATTTAATCTGTTATTAGACTCAATTGGCTTCTCTCAAAATGTAAAAGAACCCACCCACCACTTTAATCACACTCTAGATCTTGTTTTAACATATGGCATAGAAACTGAACATTTAACAGTGTTTCCTGAAAACCCTCTCCTGTCTGATCATTTCCTGATAGCATTTACATTTACAATAATTAATTACACAGCAGTGGAGGGTAGACTTTATCAAAGTAGATGTCTTTCTGAAAGCGCTGTAACTAAGTTTAAGAATATAATCCACCCACTGTTATCATCTTCAGTGCCCTTCAATTCTCCTTTCACCCAGGTCAAAAAAGCCTAAAATGACCAAAGAAAAAGTGGACGAAATTCATAGGGCAGTGACAAAATTTCCAGTCAAAGATCTCCATCCATTTTCAACGTTGGAGTCACGGTTAAAAAAAAAGACTGCTAAAAATAAAAACATAAGAGGTTTTTGGACAAAGCTTTTTGTTCTCCATTCTTTAAGCACCGTTTCAAAAGTACCGGTTTTCCACTGGTATCGGATTAGTTAGTAAATAACAATTAGTTTATCTTGTTCATGAGATTGCAATCATCTCACTTTGGTAATGTAAATATAAAATGGCCAATATCATAGTTATTGTCAGATTATTATGATATATTAGAGTACTAAGCTTGAACTCTGTGTCAAATACTGAGCTTCAGTAAAGATTCAAGCTGCATTTATTCAAATTTCCTATCACCTTAAATCTTCACTCAAAGACAAATATCTTTGACAGTGTATACAGTGGCTTGCAAAAGTATTTAACCCCCTCAACTTTTCCACATTTTGTCACATTACAGCCTCAAACATGAAAACATTGGAATTCCAAGTGAAAGACCAATACAAAGTGGTGTACACGTGAGAAGTGGAACGAAAACCATACATGATTCCAACCATTTTTTTACAAATAAATAACTGAAAAGTGGGGTGTGCCTAATTATTCAGCCGCCTCTGGTCTGAGTGCAGTCAGTTACCCATAGACATTGCCTGATGTTTGGAATTAAATTGGTTTAGGGCCCGGATGGCTTGGGGATAGAAGCTCCTCTTGAGTCTCTCTGTCCTTGCCCGGATGATGCGGAACCTTCTACCGGATTACAGAAGTTGATCAACATCAACATGCGATGGAGTTAAAAAGACATGTTTACTTACAGAGCTTTGTTGGAGGCTTTGACCACTGGCAGCAGCCTCAGAAGAGCCTCCTCTGAGGGAGAGTATTTTTTCAGGTCAAACAACTCCAGATCTTCTTCTGATGACAGTAAGATGAAGACCAGAGCAGACCACTGAGCAGGAGACAGTTCATCTGTGGAGAGACGTCCTGATCTCAAGGACTGTTGGATCTCCTTCACTAAAGAACGACCATTCAGTTCATTCAGACAGTGGAGCAGATTGATGCTTTTCTCTGCAGACAAATTCTTACTGAGCTTCTTCTTGATGTACTG
>NW_005188308.1:0-4564 GCF_000239375.1 Pundamilia nyererei
GAGGCTGGGGTCTATCACAACAGGCAAGACCCCAGGTGCAGGCTGTGTAAAGATGCCCCAGAGACAATCCAGCACAGCTAAGATACTGCGCAGGACCCTCAAGCTCCCAAACCTCTGGTAGAGGACCCGAGCTTGAAAGAATGACCATCCGCAGGGGCAAGTGGGGAATTTTTAATTGTTTTTAATATATATATTTCTGTGCTCACAAATGATAAAATCTCTAATAAAAGATTATTTTTTGTGTGTGTATTTAATTAGGAAATAGTAAGTGGAACCCCCCAAAAGACGTTTCTGTTACCGAGACTAGATAAAATATTTATAATCTTGAAAAGTGGAACTTACCAACAGCAGTCATCAGGGCCACTGAGCTGAGGGTCAGGAGACAGACCAAGAGCCACATTTGGACCATAAACAGATCTGAAGCAGAAGGAAAACCATTCAGACAGGACATGTAGGTATGCAATTTATGCTAAAAAGATAACAAGACTGCTTTAACGAAAGCACCAACAGGAAATTCCATCCAGAGACAGAAAACCATTCAGGTCTCTTTACGGTCACAAATTAGCCTCACAAGTTCACCTTTGGACTGTCAAAGGATGTCTTAATATCTTGAGGACGGTGCAGGCACACAGAGAAATTGAAAACTCTACAGATAAAAGACATAAAATAATACCTGTGGTTGCCAATTCTACCTGTTAGCCTACCAGTAGATGCACCAATGGCATCCATTTCAAAATCCTAGGTGCACAAGGTAAAACTTGAAGTCTGATCTTAAGGATCAAACATAGATCAGATGAAACTAGACCGTACACTCCATTCATATAAGCCAAGCACACTGAAAGACCAACATTGTTTTCATGGCCGTGCATGGCCGTGGATGGGGACCTGTAGTGTTGGATTATTTTTCAGGAGCTGGGTTTGAACCCTTAGTTCCAGTGAAGGGAACTCTTAACGCTTTAGCATACTAATACATTTTGTACAATGTTATGCTCCCAACTTTGTGGGAACAGTTTGGGGATAGCCCTTTCTTCTTCCAACATAACTGTGCATCATTGCACAAAGCAAGGTCCATAAAGACACAGATGTGTGAGTTTGGTGTTAAAGAACCCTGACCTGACCACAACCTGATAGTGAAACTTTGGCCTCCTTGTCCAACATTAGTGTCTAACCACACAAACGCAGTTGTGAAAAAATCAGAAGTTCCCATAAATATACTCCAAACATTGTGTAAGGCCTTTCTAGAGGGTTTGAAGATGTCATAGCTGCAAAGGGTGGGCCAACATCACATTAAAGCCTATGGAATGGAAATGGGACATTACTTGAGTTGATATTGTATGGTCTTAACCTCACAATACAAAGCAGCTTGACACAGCTGTTGTTGTGGGCTGGTGATATATGAACACAACTGAATTGAATACACGTGTGAAGGCAGATGAGAAAATGCTGCTTCTTCTAACCAGGTAGCGTTGTTTAACTTGGTTTGGCAAAGAACAGAAACTTCAGTCTCCCAAGTAACAGCCCTGTGTTTGATCCCTTCATCCAACACTAAAACAACATTCACTTCAATAAGGAGAACTCATTAGGAGGACTTGACTGATAGTCACTTGATACATTTTTGGTTGATATTTGAATAATCTTCAGTTTTCTGGGTCAGGGAAGGAGATTCTCGTTCAAGTTATTACAGTACATGGCCGATTCCATTGATTGAACTGTTAAGGACTTTGGATTAAAGTTGCCCTTTTGAAAAAATATGTGGGGATTCTTTTGCAGCTCAAATTTCTGTGAGTTTAACTGTGTTTTGTCCTCAGATCATGTCTTATGCATGTGTATCCCATATGGAAAAGAAATAGTAAAAACTTCTATGATTTACTCATGAAAGTGGCCACTTTCTCATTACTTTCATATATTGTTTTAGTAAGTATCCAAAACATACAAGTTTCATTTATATAATTTTTCAAGGGATCTTATATCTGTTTTCACTCTTGTATGCTTTTCATACAAGTTTCACACAAGACAGATAAAAGCTTTATAAGATTTATATATATATCTTTTCCATATGGGATGGATTTGTCCTGAGGTTGACCTTTACAAGAGCCCACACTATGAAATTACTGTCTACGTCTCTGCTCTGTGTGTATCCCTTTGCTTTGGGAGTGGCACATCACAACCAGAACAAAAAGGTAATTTTTTTATTAATTTCTTTTGATATTTTAGACTAAAACAACCCAAGAGTCTAAATGAAAGCTGCTTTCAGTGAGTATCAAGAGACTTGTCTTCAGCTTCTAACAAGCAGCTGATTTCACAATTACGGATCAAGATCTTTCTTAGATTGTTAGGAGATTATCTCGTTATGGTGTCCATTAAACCTTTCCATTTTCTGGACAATCTGGCATAGTGTGTTTTTTTCTTAGTTTTATCAGTGAGGAAGAAACAAGTGCTGCAACTGCACATCAGAGTGATGAACTGTTGCTCCCCATCAATGTGGTTAAGGCAACACATGATGTGATGTCAAATTCAGCTGGCGACACAAGCAATGCGGTGAGCTTAATGGAACTGTTACAAGACCAAACAATTTGAAGTCCATCGTTCTGTAGTAAGCATGATTATTCGTCAGTGTCAAAAATTCAAGACAGCTTCCCATCAGCAGTCCCAGGAGTGGATGTCCCAGCAAATGTATACCACGGTCATGCTGTGCATTGCTCAGAAACACTACAAAATCCAAACAACACATCTTAGCCAACTAAGACTCTACAGTTGCCATGTTAAATTTTAAACTTTGTCAGAATAAAAAAATACTAAACAAGTATAGCTTGTTTGGAAAGGTTTGCAGGAGGGAGCAGCTTATCTCCAAAAGTAAAATGGCAGCATGGCATAGGTTTGAAAAGTTGCATCTGAACAAACCACTATACTGGCACAATGTCCTTGGAACAGATGGCAATGGTGCAGAGTGCCATGTTTAGTCCCACCTTTCTGGTGGGAAGGAGCTCGACCCAGTGCATGAGTTAATAAGAAATACTGACTACATTTAGTTGGGCTGACCTCAAAGCACAGCTCGGGTTCTAGAGCCAGTATCATGGCGAGGGGCGGTTTCTGTCTCGAGTGAGAGGTGAGAGGCAGCAAGCAGGGGTAGGTATCATAGTGTCCTCTCGAGGGCTGGGTATCGTCACTGATTTCTAGAATCGATTTGATTCACAAGGTCCCGAATCGATTTGATCCACAATTCGATTCGATTCAATTCAATTCGATTTTGAATCAGTCTGAAATATTATTATATGAACCATAATATATATAAAATTGTGATTATTCACCTTGTATATGTACTGTCAAAAGAACCCTCTAAGCCTTGTGAATGAATTATATAAATTTCAAAATTAAGAGCAGATACTAAAGCAGTTACAATAATGTAATTTTTAATTAACATCAGTATATATTTATTTTCATACATACATTAACAATAGTGGATCAGGGATCCAGTGCAAATAGAACACATCTTTTGTAAACATCAGTAACGCCTCAGAGAAATAGTTTTGCTGTTCGTGTCTCACACAGCTTTTCTGAAATCCACTCTTGTGTTTTGGAGACACACAGGATAACACAGCGTGTACAAGTGAACTGACAGAAACTGACCGATCACAAAAGGAAAAACTGCATTTTAAAATACTTCAAAAAATGAAAACATACTGAACAGTATTGTAAAACCTCTGTGAAACTCTTGCAATTTAGCCTCATTTATAACTACCCTCTCACTTCTTTGAGACTGTAAGGTTTTTCTGCAAGAAGAGAAGCTGGTCTACATGTTGTGGAGTCAGGCAGCTCCTTTGTGCAGTAACAATGTCACCAGCAGTTGAAAACACTCGTTCAGAAGGAACACTGGTCCCAGGTATGGAAAGATACTGCTTTGCTTGAAGAGCCAAAAGCGGATACTCCCTTTCATGGTCCCTCCACCAGATCAAAGGATCCTCAGAAAGTGCAACAGGCTCAACGCCCCTGTATCGATTCACTTCTTCCTTTGCCTTCTGAGTTGGTGTTTTCTGTGGCGCTGTGGTTTTTGTTGAGTAGGCGGGCCCAAGGAGAAAAATTAATGCAGAGTCCTTTGACCTCTTAATTGGAGGGGCATAATCCACTTCATCAACACCACCGAGAGAGATGTCAGGGACAGTTTCCTCAGATGTGTCACCATCAGACTGTCGCTGTAGAAGAATGAAAACTTAATTAATAAAGAAATTACTATTTATATTCTAACTCGAGTAGTGCAAAAAAACCAATAATTTTTTGTTTTTGTTTCTGTAACTCACAATAGCTGTGTCCACGTTCTCCAAACCTGCTGCTTCCAACACCAACTGAGAGAATGTGTTGTTACAGGTCTCTTTGGACAAGAATGGCCGGGCCTTAAAGCGAGGATCTAATGCTGATGCAATGTACAGCTTGTCCTTTAGGGCCACATATCTTGAAAAGAGATTTTGCACATTTAACTCAGTTTATTATGTTGGATATACATGTGCATGGTTACATACACTCATGCAAGATCAGAAACATTAATATACGACTTTGTTTCCATAATTTA
>NW_005188308.1:5691-6953 GCF_000239375.1 Pundamilia nyererei
TTTCAAAAGTACCGATTTGGCACCGGTATCGGATAAAACCTAAACGATACCCATCCCTATTAATCAGTGAGGAGTCGTGAGAGACACTGATCCTCTTCTCCAGCAGCTGTGCATGCAGAGGTGCAATGATGGAAAGGGTCAGGGACTTTTCTTCAGACATAACCAATGTGGCTGCTTTTAGCGGCTTCAAAGGTTTCACTATATCTTCTCCATGAGTTATGTCAGCCTCTGTAAGACTACAGCGATTACTGTCACTTCTCCTCACTTCAGGTGAGAGTAGAGCTGCAGAGATTGCTGGTTGTTGCTCCAGGAAGCGTTCCAGCATCTCCAACGTGCTGTTCCATCTGGTCACCCCATCAGTCACCAGCTTATGGGCAGGGAGATTCAGTATCTTTTGCTTCTCTTTAAGCTTGCGACTTGCAACAGTGCTACGATGAAAAAAGGATGCTATGCGTCTCACTCGGCCAAGCAGCTGCGCAACAGCTGGAACTTTCAGTCCTGCTTGTGAAGCTAAATTGAGTGTGTGGGCAAAACAACCAATGTGCAACCAGCCCGTTATTTCCACAGCTCGCACCATATTTGCAGCATTGTCAGTTATGATGACTGGATTTTTGTTTGTAAGCTCCCATTCTTCAATTGCTTTGAACATAATTTCAGATAAATTAGCTGCTGTGTGGCTTGCTTCAGTGGTTCTTGTCTGTGAGACATGAGACACGAGTCTCCACTCCTGGTCGATATGGTGTGAGGTGATAGTCAGGTAGTTACCTGTTGCTCTGGATGTCCAGCTGTCACAGGTTATAGCGACTCTCTGCTGACGTGAGTGAGGCTGTAACATCGTGTTTCACTTTTTCATACATGTTTGGGATTACCACTTCACTCAAATGTTTGCATGTTCGTAAAACATAGCGTGGTTCTAGCGTATTAATGAGGCTTTGGAAGCTATCATTTTCAACAACGCTGTACGGACGTATATCTTTACATATGAAAGTTGCCACAGACTGGGTTATTTTTTGGGCACGTGGAGAAGTGGATGCCAACTTCACTGCAAATGCCTTTTCGAGTGAGCGTTGCTTGGTGTCGGCTGTTTTTGCTAGCGGGATATCTGGATGATGCCTCGTTAAATGATTTCTGAGATTTGTGGTATTTCCACAGTGCTTTACCTCCATTTTGCACATCTTACATACGGCTTTGCTTTTGTCCGGCTCTTCACCGTCTTCACAGTTCTTAAGGTCAAGGTCAAGGTCAAATTTATTTATATAGCA
>NW_005188308.1:7859-12057 GCF_000239375.1 Pundamilia nyererei
TGGTCTGACCCTGCTTTTAAAGGTAGATAAATCTGCAAATCATCAGCAAAACAGTGAAATGAAATGCTGTACCGCGAGAAGATGGAGCCCAATGGCAACAAATAGAGTGCGAACAAGGCAGGACCCAAAATGTGTTGCCAGACATCTGCCTTTAGGCTCGGTGGCACATTCCCGGGAGTAGCCATGATGGTTCATGCGTCCAGGTCACTTAACTCTCGCGTGACTTCCTCATGTTAACCGCTTGCAAGTTTCATACGCGGCAAACTACATATGTATAGAAAAAATTGATTTCAGGATTTAATGAATCGATATCGTTTTATTCCAGTTAGAATCGATTTTAATCGATGAATCGACTTTTTAAACCCACCCCTAATCCTCTCAGTGCCTATACACTGGGGGCTTTGGTAGTAGACGGACAAGTTGTGTTTCCGTGTCTTTGGGTTAAGGATTTGGTCCAAACTATTGTTTGTGTTTATGTGTCAAATGACACTACAGAGTGCACAGCTTGGAGTCACTGGGTGGTGTGCTCGAGGGTGCTCCATATGGTAGCTCTGCTGTCCTGCTGGGAGACAATGGCAGCAAAACGTGGAGGGGCGTGATTGGGAGGAACTACCTGCCTGAGCTGAACTAGCGTGTTGTTCTGTAGAGATGACAGTTTTTCCATAATGAACTCATTTCAATTCAATTTTATTTATATAGCGCCAAATTTAAAAAAAACACAGTATTATTATTATTGTAAAGTAATGACCGTAAAGTAATACAGAGAAACAGAGAAGAACCTTGGTGACAGTGGGAAGGAAAAACTCCCTTTTAACAGGAAGAAACCTCCGGCAGAACCAGGCTCAGGGAGGGGCCATCTCCTGTGATTGGTTGGGGTTGAGGGGACGGAGACAGGACATGCTGTCCCAGAGATTAATAATAACTAAGTGGAGAGTAGTATACGGACACATGGTGGTTGAAAAGGGGTGAGAGATGCTCAGTGCATCATGGAAAGCCCCCAGCAGCCTACACCTATTGCAGTATAACTAAGGGTGGACTCAGGACCACCTGATCGAGCCCTAACTATATGCTTTAGTAAAAAGGAAAGCTTAAGTCTAATCTTTAAAATAGCAGGAATGTCTTAAAGACATAAAGACCTGGATGGCCGCTAACTTTCTGCTTCTTAATTCAGATCAAACTGAGGTTATTGTACTCGGCCCTGAAAATCTTAGAAATATGGTATCTAAGCAGATTCTTACTCTGGATGGCATTACCTTGGCCTCCAGTAACACTGTGAGGAACCTTGGAGTCATTTTTGACCAGGACATGTCCTTCAATGCACATATTAAACAAATATGTAAGACTGCGTTCTTCCATTTGTGCAACGTCTCTAAAGTTAGACACATTTCCACCCAGACTGGGTCTGATCATGTCTCAGGTGAACATAAAAAGGGAGTCACCTGTTGTGACTGTTTGTTGTCTCAAATATAACAAGTGACGTCTGGTGCTGCCAGTGAAAAAGGTTTACTGCTGAAGCAACTTTCAGATTCACTCAGAGATTATTGTAAATTAATTAGTGTTTTTTCACAGGATTACTGGGTTTATGTGTGAAGGAAACTGTGTTCACAGGTTATATCTTGGTTATGCTATTATACTGTGTTGTTGAGAAAATGTGAATATTACTGTGAGAATGTGTAAACAATGTGAGACATACTGTGTTGAAACCAGTGTCACTCCTTTTCACTGCTGTGGATGGTTAACTTTGACCTTCTGCAGCACCTCTGGAATCTGTTGATCAGCACTGACCTCCAGGATGCTTCATGTGTTTTGCTAATGTTTGTTTCCCTCTAAGAGTGTTTGTGAAGGATTCAGCACAGACAGACAAGTGATGTTACAGCAGAAGTGCAATGATTAGAGGACATTTTTAAAGGTTGGGCCCATTATCTGACTACTGTTGAGCTCATAGTGATGAAATGAGTGAGTGGCATTACTTAAGGAAAGTCACTGATTACAGTAATGTGGAATAAATAATAAATAAATTTGGGGCACATTATGGCAATAGTAGTGGTTTAATGATTTGAGAAAACCTGCACATGATACTTGTCTCTGTGTTGCTGAATACTTTATTAATGAATACTTTATTGAGGTGGAAGGTCGTGCTGTTTGGGGCCCTACTAGTCATCATGTGACAATTTCAGAACCACAGCAATGATCATAAAGCTGCGTTGGAATGAGAGCTGTGCCACGAGGCTTTCCAGAGGTCATCAAGAGATGATTGTGGACAACAGATGGGCATCTGAAGGGTGAGGGGAGCGTGCCAAGCTCCGATCGACAGCGCAGAGGGAGTTCAAGGATGCCATCAGAAGAACAAGAACAGGAAATTGTTCGGGTTACATCCGAAGCAACCGAGCAAGGAGCGCTTAAGTGGGAAAACTGCACGAGTGTTTGCACTAATGGAGCAGCAGCCATGGTCAGGCGCACCAAAGGTTTCGTTAGCAGAGTGAAGGTGATACAGCCAGATGTTATTGTTACACACTGTTTCTGCACCACGAGGCACTTGTTGCCAAGACTTTACCAGCAGACCTAGCTCCTGTGTTGGATGATGTTGGACCTCTGAAAACTCGCATATTTGCATCTCTGCCACGTGACAACCATCAGACCTCTGCGTGGAGCAATAAGGCTTTATGATCCGCTCCCATTTCCTCGCACAAAGTACTGGCCCATGTGCATGAGCTGTGGGAACAGCTAGAAGTGTTTTGAGTGATGAGAGGTACAATGATGCAAAGCTGCTTGCAAGTGATGAGTGGTGTGCAATAGGGCTGGGCCATATCACACCATTCACGGTAATACCAGTATAACGTTAGGCAACGATAAGAAAATGAAATATGGCGATAGAATATGGGTAAAACGCACATGTGCAGTGCCTTTGTTTTCATACGCACATGGTGAAAAAAGCATGGCAGCGACGGAGAATGAGAAGGGGGAAAGCAGATCGTTGAGTGAAACAGATGAACCAGAACTGGTTTGTAAAAACGCTGCAGCTTCAATGGTGGAACTGGTTTAGCTTTCGTCCGTCAGATACACAACAAAGCACTATTTTTGGTAGCGCATGCTAGCAGGCCGTCGTTATTACCATTATTACCGAACTGATTTTATGTGATACACTGCACTCAAATCTGTCAAAAATGTTTTAGTACGACTTTGCTAAGCTACGAAGCCGCACCGCTTGATGGATTGTCGGAGCATTATGGCTACCGTAGGCGGAGCCTCGCGGAGTGTGCTTCAACATAATATTACCGTATTGTGTGTGTGCATATAACCTCTTTATATACATGGTTATGCTGAGGATACTGTTAAATTTTTATATAGCTTTCACTAGCTGGGACCACAACCTCGGAACGATGAGCAATGAGGGGGGGAGGGGGGGGGCATGAAAATGAGAACAGCCGGTATTGGAGAAGGAGACATTTATAGTCTGAGGAGACTATAAATGTCCCTATTTATACGCTTGAGCAGAAGCTGTCCGTTTATTTTACCTCAGTCTCCGCTGAATGCCATAACTGGGTAAGGGACCCGTATAGCTCAGCAGCAGTTTCTGGAAGGATATGACTTTGCAGGAGCAGGAGGAACTAACTGAACTGAGACAAGAGCGTGGTTTAAAGCTAAACTTTGCTGATCTGGACAGTTTTTGGTTGACTGCTGCCAAGGACTTCCCCATTCTGGCAAAGAGATATTGTGACATTGCATTTCCCACAACATATCTATGTAAGCAAAGCTTTTTGAGCCTGCCAGAATATCATCTTTGTGTTCATCTAGACAGGCCGATGTTTGTTTGTTTTTTTGTAACGGTATAAACAATGAAAGGTGGTGGATTGGCCAGATGCTGGCTGATGTGTAACGACAACTCAGTTGTTTGGTGGTGGCTATGGCGGAGCTTCCACAGAGGGAAGGAGAGGCAGGAGTAGGAGAGACCAGAGTTATTGTGCGTCTTTATGCTGCACAGCTGCCTCTTCTCCTCTCATTCTCCCCCCTCCCTCTCCCGTTTCTACTTCAATCCTGAAACTGATCAATGATCAGCTGATCGTCTCTCTTGTTTGTTTATCGCTCACTTTGCGCCAGAAAGAGGAAACCAGCGGATGTCGCGCTAAACAACAGCAGCACGTTTAAGCTTGATCAGCTGTTGTTAGAATTTATTTAATATTAATTTCTAGTATCAGCT
>NW_005188308.1:48025-50161 GCF_000239375.1 Pundamilia nyererei
AGCGGATTACATTCAGTGGTACTTCATCTACTGAAACCATCTTTCCATCCAAAGGTATAGAATTCAGACTATTATGTGCCCATTTAACAAAATCTTTTCAGAAGATTAAATGGTTACTTTTTTTATTCCAGTGAACTTTAAAGGCCTTTTTCAGGAGGACTTCTTTTTTGTAGCAGGATGACTGTCTTAGCGAGATAAGAATGTTGGTTACTTTCTTAACACAGTATTTTGCCATGTGAAGTTTTGCTTGCTTGTTGAGAGGAAGATGATGTTGTAGGTAAGGCACCACAACCTCCACAAATAACATTAAACAATTTATTAAAAATGAGACTGTTTTCTAGTTTCAGAGAGGGTCTAGCAACACTGGATTTTCTAAACGCCCTGGAACAGCATCCCTCACTCTTCTTTTCATTCATGTGCTACACTGAGACCAGGCTGACAGCTGATCTTCTGGAGAACATCTTCCATGTGCAATTTGGTCCACCTGGCAGCTCTAGGCGTCAAGAGTACTGAGCTACTGGCAAGACTATCTGCTTTCTGTAGAAGGTCTTAAATTTGGTTGAAAATGTTGACATGAGTACATTTATGTCAACAAAGTGTAATGGCCCCTTTTTGTGTTTATTATCATTAGAAATAACTTTTTTCTTTTTACATTCACAGAGAAAAATGGAAGTCTGTCTCTTGAAGACATCCCTATGTTTGCAACTGGACTGAGGGAAATTCCTCCTGCAGCAATTCAGCCAAAGTCACAGCTTCTTTTCCAGACCACTTCACGCTTCCCTGTAACAGATGTCTGTGCAAATACTATCAAAATCACAGTGTTACATTTATCAGGACTTCCAAGAAGCCATGGATTATGGCATCCAGAACTCTCCTGGGTTTGGGCTTCCCTAAGGTCCAAGTCCTTTTGCTTTTAAGCCACATTTATGGTTTTTGCAAACATGTGAAGTGTCTGATTTTAAAATATGATAATGTTCTTTCTAAATTTCATCCTGCAGTTTATATGTGTAGAGAATTTCTGGAAATAAACATAAAGTTTAATGCATCGCAGCAAGTTCGATCAGGTTTTGGAATTTCAAAAGCATAATATCATAGTGGGACAATTGAACAAGTTAGAAATATTTCACTGTGTTAAGAAATTGCCAAAATAACAAAAGAAAACATTTCTGAATGAATTATTCATTAATTAATTTTCAATTAAATTCAATTAAATGTTATTTATATAGCACCAAATCACAACAACAGTCGCCTCAAGACGCTTTATACGGTGGCTAGGAAGTGCAAATCACATTTACAACATCAACAACAAAATAACATTTCAGAAAACACTTTAACAACTCCGCAACAAATTAACAAGTGGCTCTTGACGAAAAGGGATTGTCCGAAATACCGGAAGTGACTCAACGATTAGGCTTACTCCATATTTGTAGTACAGAAAAGTGATTTGTAGTCAGCTAAACGAGGGCTTTTCAGAGAAGTAGTGTTCAGTTAATGTTTGAAGAGATTTTACAAAAGAGTATGGGTGAGATAATGAGGTTCAGATTTTTAAATGTCACAGGGATTTTCTTAAGAAAATATCTAGGCCTTAAAACCGTCATGGTCCACACTCCAGCCCAGCAGGTGGCGGTAAAGTGCCTTTAAATTAGCGGCAGAAGAAGAAGCAGCAGCTAAACGCGGGATGTCAACAAACGCCGAGAAACTTTAATGGTGTGTTCACACCGAACGTGATAGACACGACCAGAGCATCAGGTTTAGATGTAAAGTCAATGGAGAAGTGCGATGACACGCGATTGTGGGTACCGCGAAAACTCAGAAGCACAAAACTCAGAAGCAGACACGAAAACGCGCCAAACGCGCCAAACGCGCATCAAAGTAGCACGTCTGGCGCGCTTGACATCAGTTTTTGTGTTGCATTTTGTGCATTCGCGCGTATCGCGTCTACTGCTTGAGTTGGAAAAATCTGAACTCCAGCGTCAATTCGCGCCGCGACAACCAATCAGGAGCCTGGTGACGTGGCTGTGACCTAGGTCAAAGGGGCAGATTCAGCCAAAGCCCTTCATACTTCAATGGAGGAAAGGCTAATCAACGCCGTAGCAAACAACCCGGAGCCGTACGACACCAGCTGCTTTCTGTACC
>NW_005188309.1:0-11327 GCF_000239375.1 Pundamilia nyererei
AAGGATAATTATTAGGCCATATGCAAATAACAAAACTTTATAACTTAAAGCAAAATTGGGAAGCGTAAAGTCACAAGTCTGGGTCTCAACAGAGCGCATTGCGTGTGCCATCTTCTTTTGCGCATGCACACTAGAGCGCGATTGCTGTCACATTTTATTTGCAGTGTGAACAAGCAGACAAAAAAACTCAGATTTGATCAAAAAAATCAGAATTGAGCAGACCTGCAGTGTGAACGTAGCCTAAGACTCAGACTTGACACAGACACGATTGACCGGTGAGACGGGGCGAACACAGAAACAAGCAGAACTAAACTAGAAGGCACAGGAACCAGAACAGAGCTGCTCTGATTCTCTTTGTGTCTGATCTGTTAAACAGTCTGAGAGGTCACACAGAGACCCAGCAGCTAAAGCCTGGATCATACTGGCTGCTGTTAATGAGACTCCATCAGGACAACACTGAACCACAGTGGTGTTCATGGTGGCTCAGCTCCAGTCTGCCTGTCACTGGGTTGTGTCGGCATGGTGCCTGTGTGTGTGGCTGCTGTCAGCTGTTACCTGTTCTGTTCATGGTCGCTTTGTTTCTTCTTCTCTTCTGGTTTATGACTTCCAGTCACTCCTAAATATCTGAGCTACTGTTGAAGAGCAGTCCTGACTGGACCCAGGATGTCAGGAATGATCAAATATCCCACCTGTGCTAGAGACCGTACCAATGTTCCTCCACCTCAGATACAACTGATCATTTTGTTTGTTCTCATAGAAACTTTAATCATCCCTTACTTTATCATAGATCCATTCACTCAGACAAATGACGAGTTACTTTCTTTTAATTCAACCTGCTTGGAAATCCTTGATCCCATTGGTCCTCTCACAACCCGGAGTGTAAAACCTAAAACCCAGCCTTGGTTGAATGATGTTACCAGATCATTGTTAAACGATTAGAAGGCTGTAAGATCAGCAGAAACAAAGTATTTCTCCAAGATCATGTCTAATAACTGTCATATATTTTATTTAGTGTTATTAACTCAGCTGTAAAAAATTCCTACTGCTGCTCCTCTTGTAGCATCGCTGAGTCTCAGGAGAAAGTCAGACTGTGACACAAAGCAAACAAGTTGTACTTCTAAAGGGGAGCCAAATAATCATAATAATAATATGTTTTAGAAGCACCAAACAAACCCAAACTCTGGATCCTAATCCAGCAGAAATATGGTATGCTCTGTGTGAAGGACTGAGCCCAGATTCACTCAGTGATGTACGACTGATCAACAGTTACACAAATGTTTATAGTTGCTGCACAAAGCAGTCACAGCAGGTACTGTCAGCAATGTTTCACCAAAGGTGATTCAGATGAAGTTACTTGAGCAGAAACTACTGGACCTTTATCCTGTGCTTGTTCTGATTCTTCATGGTTCCTCCACAGAGTGGACCAGCAGAGCTCAGAGGTTCCCAGTGGTCAGTCTGCCCAGCAGCATCAAACACAGCTGGACTCCATATTTATGGTCTGTACATGTACAACAACTACTGTTACATCTGTTCTGTTCACAGTCATCTCCATGCTGCTCCTTGTAGACCAGTGGATTGTCAGTAGGGCTGGGAAGTAACAAAGTACAAATACCTCATTACTTAAGTACAATTTTCTGGTATCTGTACTTTACTTGAGTAGTTGTTTTTTTCTGACTAGTTTTTTTTTTACTTATACTCCGTACTTTTTTAAACAAACATCTGAACTTTCTATATTTCTTTAAAAATAGAAACGTCCTCCAAAGAACTACTTTTACTTTCTTACTTTGAGTACATGTCAGAGCCTGTACTTTTTTACTTTTACTTGATTAAAGAAGATTAAAGAAGTTAAATAAGTACTTCAACTTTTACTAAAGTAGTTTTTAATAGTAGTAGTTGTCCTTCTCCATGAGTACACAAAGTCTTTCCCTTTTCTTAACTTTGCTGATTTTTACAATTGATTCAGTTCTGATTCACAAAGTCCCGATTCAATTCTTGATTTTATTTGTTTCAGTTCAATTTGACTCAGTCAGAAATATAATAATTATGATTATTTATCTTGAAATGTAACTCTCAAAAGAACCCTCTAAACCTTTTAAATTTAAAATATTTAATTACAACTATGAGACTTTCTCTGCAACTACAAACTCAGTGTAAACCGTCTTATATCTAAAAACAAAGCTGAGACTTTATCAGAGGTGTGAGCATCACAGCAGAGGCCTTTGTGTCAAAGTAAGGAGGATAAAACAGAAAAACATGAAGGAGATATTCTGCAGTAGAACAAAAACGGAAGAAAACCATGAATCAGCATCTGAACGTTACCTGATGTTGCTAAAGTGAAGCAGAGCAAAGTTACAGAGGTTTGATTACAGACACAGCTGAGACTTTTGCATTTTAGATAATCTTAAAAAGTTAAAATTTCTTTGGCATTGAATGGCAGAAATGAGGCTTTCTTGTCGGAGGTCATTTTTGAAAAACAAAAACCAACGACCCACAGCACTGAACAGCAGCCTCGTGGGTAATAAGCAAGCCAATAATGTGGAAAACAGATTTTTAATGGTAAACACAGAGAGAGTGTCCATGTACGTGACATCGGGTCAAAATTCGACGCTTTGTGTTTACATGTTTTGCAGAATACATTTACCTGCTTTTTAATCACTTACTCTTTTGGCTGTTGGTCAGTTGTTTAAATCGTTTTGTGAGCTATAAGCTGAGATTCTGGAGTTTCTGATAAAATACATTTTTATTTAAAACATTGATTTCAAGATTTATTTTGCATCACTTGAATTAAAATCAATTTGAATCAGCAAATCACTTTGAAACCCACTCCTAATTGTCAATGTTTCCAACATGGATCTGATGTTTGGCTCCATGATTTCAGTTTGATTTGCTCATTCATAAAGTATTCTGTTCCAGCTGCTGGAGGACAACATCATCACTTTTGTGAAGAACGAGCTGAAGAAGATCCAGAAGGTTCTGAATCCAGATTACCCAGAATGCTTAGAGAGTCAAAGGGAGGATGATGATGTGGAGAGGACGAGCAGCAGAAAGGCATTTGTGAAGATCACAGTGGACTTCCTGAGGAGAATGAAGGAGGAGGAGCTGGCTGACCGTCTCTATTGCAGTAAGAGGATTTCTATAAAGATTCAAGCTAATTGATGACTGGAAATTGATGACTGGAAAAGTCAAAAAACAACCACTGTTATCCTTCTGCGAGACTTCAACGCTCAAGTGGGCAACAACAGTGAGACCTGGAGGGGTGTAATTGGGAGGAACGGCATGTCGGATCTGAATCTGATTGGTGTTTTGTTTTTGGACTTCTTTGCAAATCAGAGTTTGTCCTTAATGAACATCATGTTTTAACATATGGGTGTCCAAAAGTACACGTGGCATCAGGATGCCCTAGATTGCAGGTCAGTGATCGATTTTGCAATCGTATCACCAAACCTAAGGCCATTTTTCTGGACACTCGGGTAAAGAGAGGGGCTTAGCTGTCAACTGATCACCACCTGGTGGTGTGTTGGATCAGGTGGCGGGGGAACATGCTGGACAGACCTGGCGCAACTAAATGTGAGCTGGAAACGCCTCGCAGAGGCCTCGGTGTCAATCACAATACCTCTGACAGAGCTTCGACAGCATTCTGAGGGAGACTGGGGACATTGAGTCCGAATGAACCATGTTCAGCATCTCCATTTCTGAGGCCACTAGACTGAGCTGTGGCCACAAGGTGGTTGCTGCCTGTAGTGGTGGTAACCCCCGAACCAAATGGTGGACACCAGAGGTGAAGGGAGCCACCAGGCTGAAGAAGGAGTCCCATCGGATGTGGTTAGCCTGTGGGACTTTGGAGGCAAGTGATAGGCTCAGGCAGTGGCTGAAGCAAAAACTCGGGTGGGGCAGGAATTAGGAGAAGCCATAGAAAAATTCTTTTGGACTGCCTCAAAGTGATTCTGGCAAACTGTCAGGTGACTCAGGAGAGGAAAGCGGTGCTCTACCTGTAGTTTGTTTAGTGACGGTGGAGTGCTGCTGACTTTGACAGGAACATTGTCGGGTGGTGGAAATAAACTGGCTTCCTCCTTCTGTAGAGGTGGCAGAGTCTGGGGATGGGGGGACGACTCACCTATCTGTGGGACAAGCTCACAAAGGCAGTTAAACAGCTGCTTGCTGGGAAAGCACCTCGGGTGGATGAGGTTTGCCCTGAGGTCCTGAAGGCTCTGGATGTTGTAGGGCTGTCTTGATTGACATGCCTCTACAGTTCTGCGAGGGGACTTCCTCGGGTCCTTCATGTTTAAGAAGGGGTATCCAAGGGTATGTTCCAACTATATGGGGATCACACTCCTCAGCCTCCCTGGGAAAGTCTATGCCAGGATGCTGGAAAGGACAGTCCATCCAAACCTCAGATACAGGAGGAACAATATGTTTTTTATCCAGGTCGTGGAACATTAGATCAGCTCTTTATCCTCTCAAGGATACTTGAGGGTGGACAGGTGTTTGCCCAACCAGTCTACATGTGTTTTGTGGACCTGGAGAAGGAATTCAACAGTGTCACTCTGAGTGATCTTTTGGGAGGTGCTTCGTGAGTATGGGGTGTCTGGTCCGTTGCTTCAGGCCATTCGATCCTCATACAACTGTTGCAGGAGCTTGGTTAGCATAGCCAGACTCGTTTCCGGTGGGTGATGATGTGGTTCTGTTGGCTTCATCAGGTGATGGCCTCCAGCTCGCATCGGAGCAGTTCGTGCCTGATTGTGAAGCTGTGGGAGTGAGAATCGGCACCTGCAAATCTGGAGCTATGGTCCATATCACTCCAGGACAGTGAAGAGTTCCGAAGTGGAGTTCAAGTATCACGGGGTCTTGTTCACAAGTGACAGAGGAAAGGAGCGGGAGATGGACAGATGGATTGGTGCAGCGGCCGTAGTGATCCAGACGCTGTACCGGTTCGTTGTGGTGAAGAGAGAGGTGAGTTTAAATGACAAGCTCACAATTGTCGATCTACATCCCTACCCTGACCGATGTTCACAATCTGTGGATAGTGACCAAAAGAGCAAGACTGTAGATACAAGCAGCAAAAATGAGCTTCTGCTTAAGAGCTGCTGGCCTCTGCCTTAGGGATAACGTGAGAAGTATGGCTGTCCAGGAGAAGCTTAGAGGAGAGCCACTGCTCCTCCACATGGTAATGAGCCAGTTGAGGTTGTTCGGGTCTGACAAAGATGCCTCCTTGGCGCCTACTAAGTGAAGTGTTCTGGGCATGTCCCACCGAGGCACACCCAGGACACACTGGAAAGATTATATCTCTTGGCTTGCCTGGGAGCACCTTGATGTTCCCCCAGACAAGCTGGAGGAGGTGGTCAGGATGAGGGCGGTCTGAGCTTCTCTGCCTAGGCTGCTGCCTCAGTGTCCCAGCCCTGGATAAGCAGAAGGATATGGATGGATGACTAGAACATTTGCTATTGTCTTAAGAGATGGACCAACATGTAGCCAAATATCTATGGTTTAAGTAAATGAGACGTAATGTTTTGCATTCTTTTTCCAGAACATTTTCCTACGGTATGTCAACGTAACCTTAAATCTGCACTGAAGAAGAAGTTCCAGTGTGTGTTTGAGGGCATCGCTAAAGCAGGAAACCCAACCCTCCTGAATCAGATCTACACAGAGCTCTACATCACAGAGGGAGGGACTGCAGAGGTCAATGATGAACATGAGGTCAGACAGATTGAAATGGCATCCAGGAAACCAGACAGACCAGAAACAACAATCAGACAAGAAGACATCTTTAAAGCCTCACCTGGAAGAGATGAACCAATCAGAACAGTGCTGACAAAGGGAGTGGCTGGCATTGGGAAAACAGTCTTAACACAGAAATACAGCCTGGACTGGGCTGAAGACAAAGCCAACCAGGACATCCAGTTCATATTTCCATTCACTTTCAGAGAGCTGAATGTGCTGAAAGAGGAAAAGTTCAGCTTGGTGGGACTTGTTCATCACTTCTTTACTGAAACCAAAGAAGCAGGAATCTGCAGCTTTGAAGACGTCCAGGTTGTGTTCATCTTTGATGGTCTGGATGAGTGTCGACTTCCTCTGGACTTCCACAAAACTACAATCCTAACTGACCCTAGAAAGTCCACCTCAGTGGATGTGCTGCTGATAAACCTCATCAGGGGGAAACTGCTTCCCTCTGCTCGCCTCTGGATAACCACACGACCTGCAGCAGCCAATCAGATCCCTCCTAAATGTGTTGGCATGGTGACAGAGACCAGAGGGTTCACTGACCCACAGAAGGAGGAGTACTTCAGGAAGAGATTTGGAGATGAGGAGCAGGCCAGCAGGATCATCTCCCATATCAAGACATCACGAAGCCTCCACATCATGTGCCACATCCCAGTCTTCTGCTGGATCACTGCTACAGTTCTGGAGGATGTGCTGGAAACCAGAGAGGGAGGACAGCTGCCCAACACCCTGACTGAGATGTACATCCACTTCCTGGTGGTTCAGGCCAAAGTGAAGAAGGTCAAGTATGATGGAGGAGCTGAGACAGATCCACACTGGAGTCCAGAGAGCAGGAAGATGATGGAGTCTCTAGGAAAACTGGCTTTTGATCAGCTGCAGAAAGGAAACCTGATCTTCTATGAATCAGACCTGACAGGGTGTGGCATCGATATCAGAGCAGCCTCAGTGTACTCAGGAGTGTTCACACAGATCTTTAAAGAGGAGAGAGGACTGTACCAGGACAAGGTGTTCTGCTTCATCCATCTGAGTGTTCAGGAGTTTCTGGCTGCTCTTCATGTCCATATGAGCTTCATCAACTCTGGACTCAATCTGATGGAACAACAACAAACAACCTCCCAGGAGTCTGAAACAAGAGAATCTGCAGATAAACACTTCTACCAGAGTGCTGTGGACAAGGCCTTACAGAGTCCAAATGGACACCTGGACTTGTTCCTCCGCTTCTTCCTGGGTCTTTCACTGCAGACCAATCAGACTCTCCTACGAGGCCTGCTGACACAGACAGGAAGTATCTCAGGAATCATTCTGGCAACAGTCCAGTACATAAAGGAAAAGCTCAGTGAGAATCTGTCTGCAGAGAAAAGCATCAATCTGATCCACTGTCTGAATGAACTGGATGATCGCTCTTTAGTGGAGGAGATCCAACAGTCCCTGAGATCAGGAAGTCTCTCCACAGATGAACTGTCTCCTGCTCAGTGGTCAGCTCTGGTCTTCATCTTAATGTCATCAGAAAAAGATCTGGATGTGTTTGACCTGAAGAAATACTCTGCTTCAGAGGAGGCTCTTCTGAGGCTGCTGCCAGTGGTCAAAGCCTCCAACAAAGCTCTGTGAGTAAATATGTGATCATACCTTATTTTGTAAAATGTTGATTCTGCTTAATAAGAAAGCAGGCGTGAACCATTAAAATACAGAAACGTTAGGTGCTAATAGGTCCTGTAAAACTGTTAAATATATTGCCTTTAATTATTTGTCATTAACTCTGTGATCATTTTAATGTTTAATAGCAACAGACTGTTTCAGAAACATTTGTTCCTATAACATTTATCAGTGAACCAACATATGGTGGGCTCATATTATTGTAACTAGTTGAAAACAAATATAAATAATCAAAAAAGATCTATAACATGTTTAGGCTCATCCAAAAAGCACGTTGAACAATCCAGTGTTATGTTATTTTACTCTTCTAAACTAAATGCACTACATCATAGGTCTGATCCTTCAGCAACCTCTTGCAGGGTTAAATAGCCTCAAGCTGTTCACTCTTGATCTTTCATTATTCAATTCTAATCTGCAGTCTGACTTTAACTACGGTTATGTGACAAATTATTCACCCAATTTCTGTTACATGTTTCAGCTGATCAAATAAATGTGTATTTTATTTAAAAAAAAAAAAACCATTTAAACACAACATGCAGTTTTTAATATGATGATTATATATTAAAGGTACAATGGTATCCAAACCTACCTGTGGATTGCATTGATATAGCGCTTTTCAAGGCACCCAAAGCGCTTTACAATTCCAATATTCATTCACTCTCACATTCACACACTGGTGGAGGCAGACTGACAGAAGCGAGGCTGCCATATCGCGCCGTCGGCCCCTCTGGTAGTTGTGCCCCACAAAGCTAAGTTCAGTATTTCCTGCCAAAAAATATTTAACAAATGCATGAAAAAAAGAAAAACCCAAAATAATTAGAAGGAAATACTTTTCTACTGCACTTTTGATGTCTTCCTCTGATTTTGTATTGTTAGTTTGTACCTGACCATAAATACAGTGTTTCTTTTATTTTTTCTTTTCTTAACTTTTCTTTTTTTTAAATCTGTTATGGCTGCCACAATTTCATCTAGTTTAAAGGAAAAGGTTGTTCCTTATATTGTGTTTTAAATGGCCACTGATTTGCCAGTTTGAATTTTTTATTGACTTTTTATTACAGCTGGGCTAGAAGTTTTTCAAAACTGTAGCAGAGCAGTACAAAGAAGCTGCCATTAATAACACATTTTTTTCCTGCTGTCATCTTTGTTGACATTATGTTTTTATTCATCTAAAATGTGTTATTTTAGATAAAGGATTTACTACCAACAAGGTCCAGTATGTAATAAATAGGGATTACTTTGAACTGTATGTAATCACAAAAGCGACCAACAGTACTTTATGCACATGCCAGCAGGTACAGAGGTAGTTCCACTAAATCTACCAGCTCCTCACTGGTTTCAATTTAAATTTAAGGGAATGATGGTGTTTAACTAGCTGATTCCGCATGTTTTGTTTTGACTTTCTCCACATATAAATTGTGATTTATATATTCATAAATGTTAAAAACATGTTTTGTTTTTATTATTTCATGTGTATGTTATCAGTTTATTTATTTTATATGGTAAATGAATGTTTTTTTGTCTTGGTTGAATATATAAAGTAATTTAATCTAAGGGCAATTTGTTTTTTCAGACTGAGTGGCTGTAACCTCTCAGAGAGAAGCTGTGAAGCTCTGTGCTCAGTCCTTAGCGCCCAGTCCTCCAGTCTGAGAGAGCTGGACCTGAGTAACTCTGACCTGCAGGATTCAGGAGTGAAGCTTCTGTCTGCTCGACTGAAGAGTTCACAGTGTGCAGTGGAAACTCTCAGGTCAGGATTCAAACTTTTCCACAAATGATCATCTAAAATGTGAATTATATTATTGCATAAACAGGTAACCTTTATAGCACTTTAAAGTGAACCTTTACACTTGGATTATTAGATTTAGTGCTACTTTGTGCCCTTAATATAAAAAAGATTATTTCTGTAGGAATAAAATTTATTCGAGTTTGTCCAAATTACATGTTTTGGTGTCTGTTGGGCATCAAGAAATTATTATGTATGGATTGTCAATGGTACCACTGTTATGTTCACCATCCACATCTTCTTCAGCTCTTCACATTTCTCTAACTTCTCATCTTCCTTTTTCCTGATGTTGTCATCACGTGTTATAACTACATCTGTCATTACATGCACCACTATGTCTGTTTGGTTAGCCATCACTAGTTTGTCCGTTTGAAGAGGCTGGGGGTTCATTTATCCCAAAGTTTGGAAAATCACAGTTACAGCTGCAAAATACACGCAAAAAATAATCTTGCTTAAAAAATGTAATAATAAATGGCACAAAACAAGACTGCTCTGAAAGATAAAAAGATACACAAAAGAAGGACTCTAATTAAATACAAATAGAAACCAACTCTACCAGTAAAAGGTTCATAGAAAACATTTTAATAAAGATGAAAACTGTCAAATAAAAAATGTCAATACTGTTGTGAAGTGGTTAGCACTGTTATAATGTTTGTTTTAACAACAGCATTAAATTAGATTATCTGGTTATTTAACATTTGAAAAGGTGTTGTAGGAAATGCAGGTGCAGTGAATGATTAAATTATATTCACTGCGATATCCTGGGAATTCATTGGTTAGATTCAACATGTTGTGTTCAAAAAGCTAAGACTGGATATAATCGTATAGATTCCAGCTGTTGGATATAATTCTGCAGATTACATAAGATGTAAGATGACCATCATATAAAAGTAAACCTACACAGATTTGATGTTTTTCTATTTCCAGGTCAGAATGAATGTGTGCACATATGTAATTAAAACAAATGAACTTAGAATCAGTAACACCATATTCAGTCCTTATTAACTTGGCAGAGGGCAGTAATTCAAGGACTGACTGGACTGACAGCACTCATTTTAATCACTCCCTCTCAGTTAAATCTGAGTATTACGAAGTAATGTGGTAACTGTGGACTGATGACACTGTGTTTACAGACAGCATTTGAATCATATTATGAAGGCTGTATATTGGAGCCATTGGAGATCTATCGGTGTATAAATGTAACAGAACTTGGTGGTGATGCTAACAATGCTAGCTGCTTCAGCCTTTATTTGCACATTATAAGCACATTTAGTTTTTTTATAAACAGAATATAAAACAGCTAGTACTGCTGGGACTTTATATTTTCACAAGCTAACATGAGCCAATCAGTGAAAAGTGTAGCCATGTGAGTTGTATGTTGCTGTGAGAAGAGTGGGCTACACTCAGTGATGCTAGTGTTAGCCATTGTAAGAAACTCCATTCCGGGTTTCTCTGAGGCGTGGGCTTTCATCATCAGCGTTCATCCTTTAACCTATAACAATTAAAATATTCTCAAGTATGATCAACGGTTAATTACGGCACCGGCCGGAGTACCGGGAGCAGTTTGGAAGAACAAAAAGATACAGAGACTGTTCAGGTTGCTTTCCCAAACTAACTCAAAGTTTATTCTTTGTGCAGCAGTTTTTATAGGCAGACAAGTTTCAGCTCAGACCCTGCCCACTGGGTGGGGTGGTGTCCTTCGACAGTTGGAATCCTTTGTTCAGCAAGGGCAATAAAGATGCACTCACAAGAACAATAAATCTTATACAGAGGTCTCCTACATCCTGAGTTCTCACATAAACATCTTCTGCAAGGGAGTGATAAGTAAAAGAGTGATTTGTTGGTGTTTTCCCTCCAACCTTAGTATCTACTTTCACACCATAAAATCTTCAGTTGACACAGCAAGAGGAGATGAGGTTCAAACAGGGTCCTTTGTATAATATCATCAAAAACAATACTCAGCAAATGCTACCATGGTATCAAAATATCACAACAGCCATGTTAGCTTCAACAGGTGGTCAGTGTGAGACCAGAAAAGCGTCTGCATCAGCAGGGCTCCATTTCACTGCAGTGTCACATTCTTCATATATCCATGCTGGACATTTGAATAGAAGGAATATGTCACGGTCCCAGGTTTGATGTTTTTGTAGTTTAGACTTCTTGTTTATTTTTAGCT
>NW_005188309.1:11347-13182 GCF_000239375.1 Pundamilia nyererei
CTTTATTTGCACATTATAAGCACATTTAGTTTTTTTATAAACAGAATATAAAACAGCTAGTACTGCTGGGACTTTATATTTTCACAAGCTAACATGAGCCAATCAGTGAAAAGTGTAGCCATGTGAGTTGTATGTTGCTGTGAGAAGAGTGGGCTACACTCAGTGATGCTAGTGTTAGCCATTGTAAGAAACTCCATTCCGGGTTTCTCTGAGGCGTGGGCTTTCATCATCAGCGTTCATCCTTTAACCTATAACAATTAAAATATTCTCAAGTATGATCAACGGTTAATTACGGCACCGGCCGGAGTACCGGGAGCAGTTTGGAAGAACAAAAAGATACAGAGACTGTTCAGGTTGCTTTCCCAAACTAACTCAAAGTTTATTCTTTGTGCAGCAGTTTTTATAGGCAGACAAGTTTCAGCTCAGACCCTGCCCACTGGGTGGGGTGGTGTCCTTCGACAGTTGGAATCCTTTGTTCAGCAAGGGCAATAAAGATGCACTCACAAGAACAATAAATCTTATACAGAGGTCTCCTACATCCTGAGTTCTCACATAAACATCTTCTGCAAGGGAGTGATAAGTAAAAGAGTGATTTGTTGGTGTTTTCCCTCCAACCTTAGTATCTACTTTCACACCATAAAATCTTCAGTTGACACAGCAAGAGGAGATGAGGTTCAAACAGGGTCCTTTGTATAATATCATCAAAAACAATACTCAGCAAATGCTACCATGGTATCAAAATATCACAACAGCCATGTTAGCTTCAACAGGTGGTCAGTGTGAGACCAGAAAAGCGTCTGCATCAGCAGGGCTCCATTTCACTGCAGTGTCACATTCTTCATATATCCATGCTGGACATTTGAATAGAAGGAATATGTCACGGTCCCAGGTTTGATGTTTTTGTAGTTTAGACTTCTTGTTTATTTTTAGCTACTCCGTTTGGTTGCTTTAGTGTTTCTTAGTTTAGTTTTCCTGTTAGGTTTTATTTTCAGATATTTCTTAGTTTTCCGAGCCTTCAGCTCTCGTTAGTTTTAGTTACTGTTTTATTTTTCAGCCTATTTACTTCCTTCAGTGTTCCTCTACATCCCTTCACTAAGTTCACTCATGTGTTCACCTCATAGTTGTTATTCACTTCCTGTTTTATTTTGGTAGTTATCGTCTCTGGTGTTTTGTTTTATGTTTTATTGTTAAAATATATTTTCATCCATTCTCTTCCAGAGGTGTGGACTCGAGTCACATGACTTGTACTCGAGTCAGACTCGAGTCATTAATTTTATGACTTTAGACTTGACTTGAAAAAATGTTCTAAGACTGTGACTTGACTTGGACTTTTACACCAGTGACCTGGGACTTGAATTGGACTTGAACCGGTTTACTTGAAAAGACTTGATATTTCACCCCAAATATAAAAGTTAACACGCATATTATATAGAAAGTGTGCACCATTAATTCAGTTCATTCATTAATTTATTCAAACCACACTCCGTACATATGCGTGCGTGAGCTGTAGCACAGCCAATCAAATTAACCAGATTTTTTCAAAAAAGAAAAAAAAAAACGCTGAAAAATGCTGCGAGTAGTTATTTTTTTTCAGGTACATAAACTATGAAGTAGTCAACAAAAAAATGAAATGCAATATGCAAAACATGCAAGAAGAGAATCACAGGCAGAGATGGAACAACTTCCAACTTTGTCCGACAGTTGAAGTTGCATAAACAATGGTAGGTGGTGCTTCTCTTTTGCTGGGATGAGATAGCTGACTTCATCTAACTAGCAAATGTTGTCCAGGCTACGTTGGTGATGCAGTTTTTTTTTAATGTGTATG
The DNA here is from genome assembly GCF_000239375.1 of Pundamilia nyererei. Classification (NCBI taxonomy): domain Eukaryota; kingdom Metazoa; phylum Chordata; class Actinopteri; order Cichliformes; family Cichlidae; genus Pundamilia; species Pundamilia nyererei. The sequence goes on from NW_005188309.1 coordinate 13,173, forward strand.
ATATTTTTGT
>NW_005188309.1:15124-16446 GCF_000239375.1 Pundamilia nyererei
CAATATGTTTCACAACTAAATGGGATCAGCTGCTCATCAATGGTGACATTAGGCCCAGGGTAAAAAACAGGTGGAGGTGGTGCACACACTTATTCCACACTGTCCTGATGGCAGCTAGCTTGTCTCTCTGCCGTCGAGCTGGTCTGTCGTCTCGGTTATCAAAACGGATAATCCAGAGACACTGATGCACGGAAAGGTTCTTGCCGGTTTCTGCATCTCACAGGGATTCTGTGGATTCCCCTTTGGACCTCAAAACTCCTGCAAGGATAAGAACCCCAAAGGCCTACTTTGGGTCCACCATCATAACATTATAACAGGCACCTTTGATCAACACCAAGTGAACATTTATAAATGTGTGTTTTCAGAACAAGAACCAGCAGAACTATTTTTCTGTTATCAGGCAGCAGCACAAACTTTCATCAGCTCATTTACTGTGCAGGACTTTGAGTGTGTGAAGTGTGTGTTTGTACTGGATTTCCTTTGGAGAATCTCAGTCAGAAACAAGACAAAGGAAAACTACTTTCAGTCGTCCAGGTTGAGTTAACAACATGAACTGCATTTATCTTCCTCTGACTTGACAATTTCTTCCTCCTCTGCACCGAGCCAGCTGCTAAGACTCACAAGCTCACTGACATTTTCTGATGAAGAAACTCTCTTCTTTTGTATAATATGAGCAGCAACAAAGAACAAACTTTCACAGGTACAGATGTTACAGCTGTGGCCAAGTACTTGTGTGCAGTTGAGGCAGTGCTGCATGTTTGGAGCAGCACTGTAATGGACAGGCCTCTGTACTGATGGTGGGTCTGAGTCTTCCTCCTGTTCATGTAACCCATATCAACTACTCCCTGTCACATGACCCACGTCAGCTGATTTGAGGTCCCTCTTCTGATTGGCTCCTTTCACGTCGCGGCAACTCTGAAAACCGGCTGTGGAGGGATACTTCCGGGTTCGACTCCTGCTGTGGCTGTGAGCTTATGGCATTTAGAGCGGTGTTGGAAAACAAAGCGTTTTCTCTCCTCAATTCATCTTTAAACTCAGCGGTAAGTGTCCTTAATATCTTTCAACCTTTGGTTGTCAGTAACCAGCCGATCGTTTTCGCGATTAAAAAATGACTTTGTGCGGCGGCGTTCCCACCGCGAGCAGAACTTCGGTTCAAAAACCGCTGTTTTTGAACACTTTTATTTACTTAAGGGCTTACTTTGAAACAAAGTGCGATTGAAAGATTATTGTTATGTGTTGCCTTGAATTCGGCTATGCTGTCTGTTAGACAGTGGTTTTTCTTTATTGTTGTTTTTGTATTGTTTGTAGCGAACGCTACTGGA
>NW_005188309.1:48163-50722 GCF_000239375.1 Pundamilia nyererei
ATGGATCCAAGTGCAGATTCAACTCTGCATCACATTTGACTTCAGCTGTTACACTCTTTCATTTTCTAGCTGTGGCACTTCCTGCTTTTGGGATCAGAGAGTTTATCCATGTCCACAAATGTTTGCTGCATGTTTGTATCATCGATATTTTCCAGTCTTCATACATTCTGCTTTGTTTCCTCCTTTAACAGTTTGACTGTTCCTGTGATGTTTGAAGCAAATGTTCAGCTCTTATTTCAGGACAAACTCTGGATCACTCTCGTGTTTGAAGACAAATCCACATGATTATAGATTATTGATCAGCTGGAATCAAACAGTCTGACTGATTTTTTCATAAACTAAGTGTGTGTGTTTGTTTGTGTCCTGTTTAGTTTGTCCTCAGCCTCCTTTAGTGCTGACAGGCCCTGTAAAACATGCAGTCTGTTTATGGCTGAACCTGATCCTGTAGCTGGGCCCTGCAGTCAGTGCAGATAGACATCTTACACCTGATCAGGGGAAACACTGGATCCTGAACCACTGGGGGCTCAGTCCTGGAACCACAGCAGCTGTTCAAAGTTATTGTGTTTGACAGTAAAGTGAATGTAAATGTGAGACTGTGTGCTCACAGCTAAAGCTGCAGTCAGCTGTGTTAGAGCCTCTTTCACACAATCATCCTTTAATAAACACTCAGTGCTTCATGTTGATGAAGCAGTCATGTGTGAGCTTGTGTGCTGACATGTTGACAGAGTGACTTCAGAGCTTCTATTGAGCCATAATGGCTCCTTTAAACTGCCGGACGCTTCACAGATTTTTGAATAGCACAACAAACTGTAACCAAGAATGGGCACAACATGATTCATGAGTGTAAACTAAGGTTTATGATCTGTATTCTATGATGGTATTGTAGTATTGGGATATTAGACTAAATTCTTAAATTTACAGATTTTTCAATGGACTCTGGTGGCAGCAGGTTTGATTTTTACAGTGAATGAAGGATAAAACCCCTCATTGTACCGTAGAGCCGACAGTCTGCTGCAGGACCCTGAATGCATCATGAGTGTACAGGTAAACTCTCAGGTCAAAAACATGAATCTGATCCTGGATCAGTGTGTTCAAACACACAGTGAGGATGAAACGCTGCTTTAGTGTTAGTTTCATGTATTTTCAGGTGTTACTGCTGCTGTTGGGATCAGCCTGTCTGTAGTATTCAGAGTATTTACTGCACTGAAAGTCCTGCATTAGAATCCTGCTGATGTTCACACTGACATCAGATGAAGGTAAAGTGTTACAGTAGAAGTTTAGTACCTCCCACTCGACCATGACCACTCTCATCATGAATGTCTGACTGTCAGCAGACAACTCTGAGGATGTTTGGATGAATGTGGAGCTGAAACAAAGTGTTGACAGATGTTTGTTTCAAACAGGAAAATGAGCAGAAATAAATCTTTCTGAACAAACAGCCGCCTGTCAGTATTATTATGGACTGTGCAGACAAACATGTGCTGTTCATGTACTCAAGCCAAATCTATTCTGTGTTTTTCTACGTTCAATAGACAATCTTATGTGCTGCGTTCACTGACTCCATCCTCTCTGACTGTTACTGAAACTCAGCACAGCCACAGACTGACCGCAGTTTACTGCTGTGGAAAAGCAGGGGGGACGTAACCAAAGCAGAGTGAAATTGAGTGATTGGTCAGAATGTTTGTGGCTGTGGACCCTCTGTCCCACAAACGCCTCTGTTTTTTCTCCTTCCTTCCCAAAGTTTTTCTCTCCTGAATAGTGATGTGCGATACCAGTGATTTCCTTTCTGATCCGATACTTTGTTCAAAAACTTAATGCTGTATTGTATTTCAAAATATAGCTTCAGAATGATTACAGGAAATCAGACTAATGGTTCTTATCACTTAATAATGCAGAATTATAAAAAATATGGAAGTTGTGCGATATTTGAACACATATCCTGCCTGCCTGCCGCACTAAAGGACTCCATGAGAGACGTCTGTCTCGCCCTAGCAGCACCTGTCCCTGTCCTCCTCTTCACTTCGCCTCAACAAACGCTCCTCATATTCTGTGATGTGATTTACTCTGAGGTGTATGACGAGGTTAGTGGTGTTGCCACAAAACCTTACTGTCTTGTCACATGTATCGCAAACAGCTTCTTGGCTGTTTGTGGGGGTAAAATATGTCCACATTTGACTCCGTTTACGCTCAGCCATTGTGAGTGCGCACGCCAAGGGACTGCGAGACCTTTATACAGCCCTATTTCGCACATGACTATGAAAGGCGGAAGAGGAAGTAGTTCCTTTGAATGTAGACGATCCGAATGATATAGTTTCTTTCCACTGTTTTCATGTTAATGATAAACTACAAATTAACCCCAAATTACTAAAATATCAATATTTTTATATGAGAATCGATTCTAGAAGATAAACAACTGGTATCGGAGGAATCGATATTTCAGTATCGATCCGCACATCAAGTCAAGTTGGCTTTATTCTCACTTCAACCATATACAGTTTAACAGTACACAGTGAGGCGAAACAACGTTCCTCCAGGAACCAAGGTGCTACATGCAACATA
>NW_005188310.1:0-8855 GCF_000239375.1 Pundamilia nyererei
CAACGGGTGAAGTGTCTTGCCCAAGGACACAACGACCGAGACTGTCCAAGCCGGGGCTCGAACCGGCAACCTTCCGATTACAAGGCGAACTCCCAACTTGTGAGCCACGATCGCCCCCCGTTAAATAACAAAGTTTGTGGTGGAAAAAAATTGGATGACTGGCAAAATATGGTATAGTACATGTTGTTTCTAGCTAACTGTAAAATCTATTTTTCAGCGCTCACATATTGTGAATTTGAATCTGCTTCAGATGAGTGTCCACTGGATACACAAACTATTGTTTTTGCAATTCAACAAAATACACTGTCACAGAACAATTATTTACATTAAGTAGGGAAAGATTGAAAGATGGAAAAAGAGAGACCTAGATCCTAGTGTAATAATTCTTCCAGTGGTTGTTAAACAAACTTTTCTGTGACTGTCATGCATAATATTGGTTGTGTGAGTATTATAGCAAAACTGATAATGTTGACATTAATCTAAGCAAGTATGCATTTTATTGGTTATACAGTGAAACACCTTACATACTTATTCCAACACCCAATGAGATGAAATGCCAAGTTAACACTTAAAACTTACTAAACTTTGTTAAGAGTTGTGTGTTGTTTTCTAGGAAAGGACACAAACTGAAGTTACAGCCTGAAGTTACAGATGAATGAATACAGTAGATACTGTCTCCTGACAAAGAACAACCAGGAAATCCACAAGAGGTTTTAGAGAAGTGTTTAGGCCCCCTGGGTACTCCTTTCTGTAGCACCTCCAGAATGGAGATTGGTGGTGAACCTATACGAAGGAAAGGATCCTGGAGGCTAACATCAATCAGCTATGTGACCTTGTCAGCTAATACCCTCAGGAATATAGGGCATCTGCTTCCAGAGTGACTGCACACAGGAGGTGGACAGACTGCAGTTAAATTGCAAGAAAGAATAGTGTCTTGAAGTGCTTTGTAATGTGTACTGTAGCAGGAAAGGACCCAAAGATTCTAAATTAACATCAAGTGGTTGTTAAACTATGGTCCCAACTTTAAGGACCTCACTTCTCTTTAAGGACCTCACTTCTCTTTGTTCGATGAGCAAATAGTCTTGCCACTTCCCTGTTATTGACCACACCTTAAATACTGCAGCATCCTTTTTCAGTGTAACTGCATGTGTTTGAACACTTAGAAACAACACCACAAAGTGGCAAGGAGGTCCTACTTTGGCCAAAGTGGTTGTTGACAAGAACATCTTCATTTTCACAATACCAAAGCCATCATAAGAACAATCAAAAGTTACCAAAGCACCACAACATTTCAATATGTACCTGGTATTCAAATTTTCTTTTTCAGCACTTGAGAAGAGGGGCCAGACAGTAAGACACCCTACCTGAACTTTATGTATCCAGTAGCATAGCTCCAGCCACAGAAAGGTGGCAAACCAAGGACTTTTCGACTACTACATCTATGACCTGATTCCATATGAATATAATGGAAAATGGCATAAATAAATTAAAATTATTACAATTTTAAGAGATTCTGGTTTCTCTGACAGCAGCAGAGGACAAAACTTTGTCACTGAAATTATCAGGGCTTTAAATAACTTGTTGAAAGCTCCTTGAAATGTCAGTTGTCTTGGTCAACAGTCTTAAACAAAAAAAAATGTTTTCTTTTCCCTGTTTTTTCTTACCTACGCTGCCCTGTACTTCCCTTGGCACATAGTGGGTTGAAACTCTCGGCACAGCAAGTGCACATAGCTTGCTCTCTATGCATTCCATTTGTGTCTTTGGCTCATCCATCAGGTTATCTTGGCTTTCATGATAAAAACAGAGCAGGCCTCTAGAGGATCTAGTGTGTTGCCTGTAGTTATAGATTTTTCACAACTCTAGTTTGGCTGTATGAACCATTTTATGCCGTTCAAGTCAGCTTTTCTTTGATGCCTTGCTACAAGGGTTTGCTGAAACAGGCATTCCCTGGGTCAGATCTCTCAGGTCCCTCTGGCGTCAAAAAGTTTAGCTATTCATAGAATACTCTGTCTAGCTGCAACTCACTAGAAGAAGTTACTTGTAAAAAAAAAAAAGAAAAGAAAAAAAGACCAAATGAGAAATTAACAAAACTAATGCTTTGCTACTCTGTCCAAATGCTGCAAATTTTTGAATATCTGCCTTTCAAATCAGTTCCAGACACTACCACCAATTGACCATTGTGGTAACACTCTCAGCCTTGTTGGAGTACTAATGTATTCAGCTCTTAGGCTGAGGTGCCATGCCTGAAGCATGGCCCAACAAACTTTTGTTTTAAAAGTTTTCCTCCTGGGTTATTTGCCTAAATTTAGAAAACTGTAGGCTGTATTAGAGCAATAAAATAAGATTTTCATATAGTCATTAACACTGCTGTTGAAAACAGTTAGCTCTAAAATGTATTACTTCAGATGTTTATGGATCAAATGTTTGTTCTTGTTTAATTTCTTCTCAAATCAGTTAAATCTAAAGACAATGAAGATCAGAGATGGGCAGTAACGCATTACTTGTAACGCGTTTTTTCGAGTAACGAGTAAAGTAAGGGATTACTATTGCAAAAACGGTAATTAGATTACCGTTACTTTCCTGTAGGAACGCTGCGTTACTGCAACTGGGATTTTTTTTTTCATGACAGTGACGTAAGCAAGTGCGACGTTTGTGACAACAGCTGTGTGCAGAGCAACAGTGAATCATATATCAAGTACTGGAGAGAGTATGAGCGTGCAGCGTTTAAAGCGTGGAAGTACTGACCTTACTTTAAGTTTGATTCCATAAAAAGTGACAAAAACATTAGCATCCATTGTGCGTGGGAAGAAAACTTCTTTTTACAGTGAAAAAACCCCCCTAAACTTCCAAGCAAGCTCCGAGTGCGCTACCACGTAATTGGAAATTCACAGAGAAACAGCCATATCCTTCCACTGACCGCTGCGGCACACCTGCACCAGGGTAAACCTCCGCCTACCCTACTCCTGCTTTACAGGTGAAAATAGGGCAAAAGGACCGCTAGTCTTTGACTTTATTTATTTTCTGCTGTGTTTTACTTGCATCTATTTGAAAGACTGAGTGTAAACACACAAAAAAAAAAAAATTATGTGCTGGAATGTGCAGAAAATAGGTTTAAATATTAAACAAATTTCTTCCAGTCAGTGAATGTTGCATATAATTACATTTTTGCTTGATGCATAAAGTTAAAAGATTAAAACTGATAAAACAAGTTTTTAAAAGGGACTTTTCCATTTGATTACATTTTGTATGATAGATTATGTAGAAAAAGTAGAATTGGGCTGAGAGATCTATCGCTTTATCACCTATTCAGGTTGTAAATCGTGTTTTTAAAAAGTAACTAAGTAACTAAGTAATTAATTACTTTTGAAAGTAAGTAATCAGTAAAGTAACGGGATTACTTTTTTGGGGAAGTAATCAGTAATTAGTTACTGATTACTTTTTTCAAGTAACTTGACCAACACTGCTGAAGATAGCTTTTTAAGTGTGGGATTTCAGAGTATTAAATTTTAATTTATGCTCAAGATATAAATATGAAATATGAATATCTTGCATTTAATGTATCCTTAGTGTAAAGTAATTTTGTGATAGATGAATTGGTCCAAAGACACATCAGCTGCTGTATTTAATAGGTCCAGTGATTTTGGTTATGAGATATGCAAAACCCAGACTTTTGTGCTCTTCCCTTAACGGTTATAATAATATATGGGTCAGTGTTAAACATTTAAATGCAAAGGCAATGAAAAGGTCTAGCTGCAGATATATAATTATTCATTATTCAGAACATTCCATAAAACAGTCATTTTCCTCTCACAGGCACTGGTCTGGTCTCTGCTGCGTAGTTGATGAGCCATTTTCATCACACACTGTGACTGGCACAGCTTGTTTAAAAAGACATACACATAGATCAGATATTATGGCTTGCTGGGAGGAACACAGTGAATTGCCTCATTCCTCTGATCAGTATTCAGCTTCATTCAACCTTTTTGCTCACAGCCTGCTTCACCTGTGAGAACACAAACAGCAAGTGCACCTGGATAGCACTCATATTGTCGTTGCAAAGAAAATATGAACTTGGATATAAATCTGTGTCCATGAAGTGTAATACATCCATGTAATGCTTTTAGTATTTATTACTTTATAAATGGAAAAAATATAAATAAATAATAATGCCAGACTGAGTATTGTAATTTTTCAGAGTCAGAAATAAGACTGATTATGTGTTTTTGATATATAGTGCAACTTCACAACAACATTCAAGTAAAGACCCAACAATGATAGAGGGAGAACACCAATGATTTAATGTTACCCTGTGAGCAAGCACTTGGCAATGATGGGGAAAAATACATTTTAAATAGGAGGAGACCTCAGGCAAAACCTGGCCCAAGGAGGGAACAAGAAGATGTAAAAGAGAAAGACAGAGAGACCTCAACAGAAGAGAGAGAGAGAAGACAAAGTTAAGGACATGCAGTAGTGGCACATAAAAACATATGGGTGTGACAAAGTGATTGAGCAGTTAAAACACTTTCATATTCACCATTTTTCTAATAAATGTACATTTTAAACACCACAGTATATTATTTTTAATGCATATGATTTGCTAGGGAAGGGATGCTTAACATTTCAATACCTTCCCAAGATCTCCAAACGTAGATGTTTCGAAACACTGCTCTGAAGTGTGGTTCAAAACACCCAGGTCGTGTGACCATGGTTGATTTAGTTTTGGTGTGTTTCCCTCCAGTTTGAACAGGTGGCTGCTCCTTCTGGGCAGGTGAGGCACCAGGATTCCCAGTCTGGATGCAACAGAAATTCCCGCTGAACTTTGTAATTGTAGAAATTGTTTTTAATACCGTCTGTGAAGGTTCTCAGTCATCCAGGTCATCGTAGTCAAAGGCTGCAAGCTCCTTTGACTGTTTTTAATACCAGTTTTTCAATTTATTACAAGCAGACACATGCACATGTATAAAAGAACAAAATACTCACTGTCACATTAATATTTTTGCTGTGTACTGTGAAAACTGATGTGGACTATCCACTCACTTAAACACTAAAATCCAAAGTGTATTTAAATAAATATTGACTTATTTCAATGACTGCTGTCATACAGATGATAGAAAGGGAGAAAGAAAGTGAGCTCTAGTGACTCAGATCAGCAAAGGGAGAGTGGTACTGTGCTATAAATTCATTTAATTATCGCAATTAAAACCGCATGTGCTTTCAAAAAGAAAAATAAAACAGCCAAAATTTTCAGCTCTAACTCTCACTATTTAATTTTTTCTGCTAACAAAAATATATTCGATTGATAAGTACGTTTGTCTGGGAAAAATGTGTAAAAGCCTAAATGAAATATTCAAACATCTATGAGCGAGATAACGATAGCATAACGACAACAGTATCTAAACACCTTTAAATGTCCAATTTTGCATTTGGTGAAAGCTGCTGTGATGTTGTTTTGAACATTTAGTGTTTCACAAAGCCTCATTTTGCCCATCACTGACTTTCCATTGCTAAGGTAACATTGCTTCACCTACTATACCAGGTTTCTTTGTGTTGTTATTATTAGGAATGTGACACTCTATAGTAACGTTTCGACACTTTGTCGAGCTCCCGAAGCACTGGGATTGTGTTTTGAAACACTGCTCCAAAGTGCAGTTCAAAATGTTCTAAATGAGGTACCTACTGCTTCATAATGTGAATCCTGCAAGGCGCCAGGATTCACATTATGGATAGAACGGAGTAGCTTGAGCTCAACCTTGTAACTACTGAATTGATATTTTTGATACTACTGCTTTAATTTATTACAAGCAGGCACATGTACATGTATAAAAGAAAACAATACCCTATCTCTCATTATTTTTTCTGTGAATTGTGAAGACTGATACAGTCACTTAAACACCTGAATTCAAAATGTAATTAAACAAATATTGCCTTATTCAAATGATTACTGTCATATAGATATGAGAAAGAAAGAGGCTTCTTGGTGAGCTGTGTTGACTTACATTGGCAGAGAGAGAATTGCACTGCACTGCAAATTAAAGAAATAAAAACTGCCAATGGTTTCAAGGGTAAAAATAAAACAGTTCTAACTCTGTTTATTCTCTAGTAGTTTTTACTTTTAATAGAAAATGTATTTGCTGCATCATTTGACATCCTCCCTTACTGTGATCCTAATGTAATCCCAATTTTAGAATGTATTTGTCAATGTGCATGAAATGTGCTGTTGCAATTGGTCAGAATAGTAGCACTTTCTATTACAGCTCAGTAGTAAAGTGGTAATTGTAGGATAAGAAGCAGGAAACAAGAACATACTATTGGCGTAATTTTGGGTAATAAGTTCTTACCATGAAATTACCAAATTAATAACTACTTAATATCCAAGTAATAGTAATGGTAAAAGCAGTGTTTACAGTTGAATAATATTACCCTGAAATTTACGTAATGGGATAATAAGAGCCCAAGAACTGGGGGTAATAACATGGAAATACAGCTAAAGTGATCATATTAGGGTAATATTAGGTTTCTGCTGCCTGAGGTATTTACTGAGCACCCGATTGGTTGGGGCCATCTTCCTGATGTATTCATTGATGTTCGTTGTCTCATCCTGGACTGTGGTACCGACACTCTAGGGCGACTGTGGCTCAGGGGATTGAGAAGCTCATCTGTAACCGGAAGGTTGCTGGTTCGATCCCCCTGCTCTCTCTGTCGTTGTCGTTGTGTCCTTGGGCAAGACACTTTACCCTACCGCCTACTGGTGCTGGCTAGAGGGGCCGATGGCGCGATATGGCAGTCTCGCTTCTGTCAGTCTGCCCCAGGGCAGCTGTGGCTACGACTGTAGCTTGCCTCCACCAGTGTGTGAATGTGAGAGTGAATGAATAGTGGAATTGTAAAGTGCTTTGGGTGCCTAGAAAAACACTATATAAATGCAATCCATTATTATTATTATTATTATTATTATTACTCTTTAGTCCCTAGCCCACTTCCTTCCTCTTAGCATACAGCCTCGGGGTGCTGGACTTGGGGTAAAAACCCTCCATGCATGTCAGGAGCTTCCTAGTCTTGATGTTAGTGGCTTCTATTTCCTTCTTTGGACAACTTATTATCCCAGCAGGGTACCTGATCATGGGTAGGAGTTGATAGCCCGGATCTTGTTCTTACTGTTTGTTATGTTTACATACACTGCTAAGATGGTGAAGGGTTGCTTTACAAGAGGGGACTGAATATGAACATATATACTCAGTTACCAGTAGGGGGCTCTGTGACTAAGAATGATGGAAGGAGAGAAGAAGTGAAGTGTATGGTGAGATGTAAAATGGCGAACTACTGCTGAATATATACGTTCCATTACAAACCAAGCCGTCTCCGTTCTTCTGTCGAAACACCACACTGTTCAGCTGACTTCCTGTTGCCTTCTGGTAATTCGATCCCCTCAGTGGTGACTACCTTCCCTCTCTTTGTTATCATCCGACTACACTTCTCCAGTCCGAATGACATTCCGTGTCATTGCTGTATATCCTGGTGGTGTGGATCAGTCAATTGATGTCTTGTTCACTCTTGGTTATACACCTTCATGTACAGGAGGTGGCTGACAACTGCTCCATTCCATAGTCGGTATCCGTAAAGTGGATCCTGCACTTGATGGTGACTTGTGCTATGGACTTGAAGTTGGCCTCTAGTGTTGTACACCACATCCCCAGTTCCTGATGAAGGCTCACAGTGTCACAGTTATTAAACAGTGTCACAGTTATTAAACGGCAGGCACCCTTGCAGAAAAGACGTTTCTGCAAGTGCATTTATTTATCATCTATCATCTGGTTATATTATAATGAGACTTCAGTCTCTCTTTGTCCCACCTTTCTCTATAAAATGTACACACACATATAATGAAAATAATAATCCTACCTGATATTTTTTGTATTCAAATGTGCTGCACAAATGATGGAAAAGCAAGTCAAGGATAAAAATGAACCTATCACAATGAATCTTCCTGAAAAAGCAGGAAAATTCTGACAGTATAATAGCAATCTGTAACTGCACATATGTATATAATAATCTATAAGTATTATAGAGGAGCCAGCTGAGGTGGTTCAGGCATCTGACAAGGATGCCTCCTGGGCGCCTCCTGGGTGAGGTGTTCTGTGCATGTCCCACTGGGAAGAGGCCCCAGGGCAGACCCAGGACACACTGGAGAGATTATATCTCTCGGCTGGCCTGGGAACGCCTTGGTGTTCCCCCGGATAAGCTAGAGGAGGTGGCTGGGGAGAGGGAGGTCTGGGCTTCTCTGCTTAGGCTGCTGCCCCCGTGACCCAGCTCCGGATAAAGCAGAAGAAGATGGATGGATGGATGGATTATTATAATTATAATTTCAGGATAATGTACAGGGCATGCAGTTTTCAATGTGGTCTAATGAGCTGTGTTCTTTTTTTTCTTTTTCTTTTTTGCCTGTCCCATTTGGTTCTTTAGCCATCAAAATTGTTGTCTGAAGACCAACAAGGATACCCAATGGATTTACTTTGCCAAATGGATCATCACGGCCCTGCCGTATTGGTCCATTTGATCGACTTTTGTTGTTATTATTTATTTTATTTTATTTTCAGTTGTTACAGACGGGACAGACATGACTGAGGGATAGGAAAGGGAGAAAGAAAGATGAAGAAAAAGAAAAACAGAAGGGAAGAGGGACAGTGAATCTAAGATGGCGCCGGTGAGGTCGGCTGCCGTCACGACTGCTCCGACCACTTTTTCTTTGTCTTTGTTTTTTAAGTTAGTTTTCAGCGTTTCTAAATCGGCAAAATCATCCCCATTGGGTACATTAGGTATGACAGTGACACTCTTGTTTCTATTGGTATACAATGTACTCA
>NW_005188310.1:40003-50108 GCF_000239375.1 Pundamilia nyererei
GCACCCTTACAAACTCCAGCTACTGCAGCATCTCAACGAGGATGATCCAGATCGGCGCACAGAATTTGCAGAATGGGCAAAACAAAAATTGGAACAGGACCCTCAGTTCATGCAGAAGATTTTGTTCAGTGATGAGGCAAACTTTTATGTGAATGGTGAAGTTAACAAACAAAATCACCGCTATTGGTCTGACACTAGCCCACATTGGATGGATCCTTCCAAGACTGTTGGAACAACAAAGGTGATGGTTTGGTGTGGTATATGGGGTACAACGATAGTGGGTCCATTCTTCATCAATGGAAACCTCAAGGCCACTGGATATTTGAAATTGCTACATGGTGATGTGTTTCCCTCTTTATGCACTGAAGCTGGCATGTTCCCTGAGTTTTTCCAGCAAGATGGTGCACCACCACATTATGGGTGCCAGGTTTGAGCATTCCTAGATGAACAGTTTCCTGGAAAGTAGATTGGTCGTTGTGGGCCAGTTGAATGGCCCCCAAGGTCTCCCCATCTGACCACCTTAGACTTTTATCTTTGGGGTCATCTGAAGACAATTGTCTATGGTGTGAAGATACGAGATGTGCAGCACCAGAAACTACGGATACTGGATGCCTGTGCTGGCATTTCTCCTGCGGTGTTGCTATCAGTGTCTGAAGAGTGGGAGAAGAGGGTTGCATTGACAATCTAACACAATGGGCAGCACATTGAACACATTTTATAAGTGGTCAGAAACTTGTAAATAACTCATGAAAGAATAAAGTTACGTTGAAACCAAGCACACCAACCGTATTTTCATGAGAAAGATTTTTTCTGTTATTTCCTGGTATTATTTTGGCGCCCCAGCTGCCAGAATATTACTGTTTTTTTAGGATTTTTTTTTTTTACAGTGTAATATATAACCTAGTCCATAAAAGTGTAAATATTCACTTACAGTTTTTTCAGGGTGTTTCTTTTTTGTTTTTTAAGCAGTATACAATGATACCAGAATGGCTTGTTTTTATCCTCTAACTGGTGTTTCAAAATTACACCAAAAGCTATGTCTTGTATGTCTGCAATCTATGTATTCATCTACTGCACACTGTAACCAAAGAATTTTATTTTTTGTTTTGTTTATGCCTATCAAAGTTTCTAATAACCACAAAGGTGACACTAGATATCAGTAGAAAAAAATCCAGTATACAACAAATACACTTTGTCTTTGCATGTACAGATTGGATTGACCGTTTGACAGCTCACTCTCAGTTGTCTTTATTTGTGCACCCTTATTAGCATAAATTTGGACTGCCAACCTTCTGAACATCAGTGGTGAACATACTGACAGTTAAATCAATTAAATGACAAAAGTCCACAAGTTTTGTTAGATGAAAATAAAGAACCTAAATGTTCAAAAGACATGTTACAGATATTAGTATATCTAGTCTAATATGAAAAGCTGCTGCTGACCTCACTGTTGCATTCAACCAAACATTGTGTTGTTGTGACCAGGTCCACGTAACACCAAATGAAATATCACTGGTGATGAATTCCTGGTTATAGACACTAACGCAGTGATGCTTATACAGCGGTCCCCAAATCAGCCAAATCTTTGCCAAAGGGATAGAAGTCGATCACAAAAACTGCAAAACTAATATATGTACATATATATATATTCGTTACGATCATTTAATATTGCAGAATTGTGGGGTGAGCTCCCTTCATCTGTATTTTAGAAGTGAAAAAAATTGTAAGTTGAGGCTGAGAGCCACACTGGACTGTTTTGACACATTACTTAATGCCTTAGGGTTGCCTGTAGCTATTGAGGCTTTGTTGAAACCCGACACATTTTATCTGTCCACACCTTAACACTGAGGGTTTTGTCTATTTGGAATTTTGATCCAGAAATGTGTGGTTGTACTTGCTGAGCTATAATCTTCTCTTGATAACACTTATACAGTATCATAATATTGCATGTCATCAAATTCCCATGCTATTGATAAATACCATTTTCAGCCCTTTACTTGTACTTAGCATGCCCAGAGCACAGCTTCTATTACAGTCTGAAAGTATGTATTTTTAATTTTGCAGGCTTGAATTCCATGCTTTTTGCAGGCTTGAATTGCATGAAGGATCATTTGCACATTTATGAGCGTAACACGAGCAAACAAGTTATCACTGAACCCAAACTAATTCCCAGGATAAAACCTTTGCATATATCTTTGGCAATATGCCAATGTCCATGCAAGATCTAGTTGTTTTTTAGAAATGCATAAACCTGCTTTTCTTTTTTCTGTGAGCCGTCAGCGACACCCTTTTAAGCGATAATGAGCAAATTTTTCTGGGTTTAGCATTTTCTTCTCGGCTGAGACAAACCAGAAGTGCAAAATATCAGGGCACTGTCTAATGGTAATGAATTCAAATACCTAATGGTGGTTGGGGAGAACTCTTGATTTGGCAGCATTTGGTTTAAGCATAGTCAGCATGCGGAATGATAAACATAATGAGGGAACAGTGTTATCATGGTACACTGCTACAGTGCTATAAAACTCCTGTATGTGTTATATAGCCATATAGTTTGTAGTATCTGCTGTACTGACTCCCATGAAGTGGTTGTAAAAGTCATTACTGATATAACACTCCTGCTGGCAGCAGACACTGAGCATTGAAGGCACATTGAAGGTCAGATCCAGAATTTATTTTCTATTGACTCCAACAAAAATATGGTTCTCCAAAATATACAACCATCAGAATACACTTCACTTATTTTGCAGACTTGAGAAAATAGTGAGTGCGAACTTATAATTCTGTTTTCTATACATTTGGTACATGCAGATTTCAGAAGTGTGGTTGAAAATTATTGTTTTTCATGGATTTTCTGTTGCTGCACCATTCTTCCAACTGCTTGGGAAAAGATTCAGAATACTCTACTTACACCACAGGAGGCATTACATTTTAATTCGGCACAAACCAAACAAACTGTTGTGAAAACATGACCCCAAACACACAAAACTGAAGTTAAGGATAAGAAGAGAAAGGCAGGGAAAAAAGGGATATGCAAGATAATGCTGTGTTTTGTTCCCTCTTTCCATTTTTTAAAGTGCACATTCACCACTGTTCTTTAATTTTCCTGTGACTATAAGCCATGCAGCATGAGAAACACTCTTCTCCATGTAAGGCTGATCTAAGTCCAAGCTTTGATCTGTTGGAATTGAATAGGTGGAATATTAAAGATATTAAATATTAAGTATACTGACAAGAAACTGTATATAGATTAAGAAACATTGACAGGTGAAATGAATAACACTGATAATCTTTTCATAGTGTCCACGAAGTTGATCTGTTAGAAGGAGGATATTGGAGAAACATAACAATTTGAGTGAGTTTGATGAGAGCCACATTTTGTTGGCTAGACAACTGGGTCAAAGCATCTCCAAAACTGCAGTGGTATCTATCAAAGTGGTTCAACGGATAGGATCATGAAACATTTCTGGTAAATTGCATATTAGTGGGCAATACTGCAGGTTGAAAAAGATCTTTAACCTCACTGCTTACTGGAGATGTGAATTGAAAACTGTAATTGTAAATACTACTACTGATAATTGTAACTACTGGTTCCCAGTAGTTCATTTCTTTGACATTGTTAGTCTCTCTGCATATTGATTCTGGATATCAGTTCTACTTGCATTTGCTCTGGCACTACACTCAGCTGACTTTAGTTCCTGCGCCAGAGATAGAAAATAGTGGCACAGTCTACAATATGGATAGACATAGACATTTTTATTGCACAAAAAAGGATGAGAGCCAATGTTAAAGTGCAAACTTCATCCAGGAAATGAAAAAACAGAATTATTCAACACAATAATAAAATGAATAACACAACTTCGGCTCTTTGCAAGGACCTGTACTGACAGCATGCTAATGCTAAACTAGCCATGAACCATAGTAACGATAAAGCTGAGTGAATGCCGACCCCAGCCTAGTGGCCAGAGCCTGAACTTCAATAGGTAACAAATGAATGACCAGTCACATAGCCTCTGTTTCTACCTGTTCCTGTTTCTAAAGTAGAATCACTGTGCCGAACACTTTAAAGTCTCTTTGTGCTTGTTTTCATCTTTGCTTTGTGTTGTCAGCTTTGTGTTCACACATAAATACTAAGAGAAAGATCATATGTGTGTCCTTATTAGGATAGTGATTTGTGGTGGTGTGTGGGACTCTATCATATTCATATATTGTTAAATGATGATTGCTAGACAACATGTTTCAGGTCATTTTACAGAGAAATGTGAAAGTAATGTAATGTGCACTATAACAAATTGCTTTGTCCTACAAGTAATTAAGTAATGTACTGCATTATTTTTAAGAAAAAAGTTGTATGCAATACGTGTAACACATTACTATTTTTAGTAATAACCCCAATAATGATCACTACAATAAGTGGAAATACCTCCAACTTGCACATTTGACCACACAGCATTTAATTTTCATAAATGTAATCTGTTTAATATGCTGCTTAGCAATGGTGGTGACTCTCAAAGTGGAGCCAGTGAGAACCCAACGAGAATCAATAAGAGAACTAGTAAGGAATCCAATTAATAGGTGATATTGATAATGGAATCTAAATCACTAAATTCCTATCAGTTCCCATCATTGCTGGTTTGCCCTTCTCATCCTGTTTATTCATGCTGGATTGTACAATAATTACACTAAGGTTGGCTATAGTAGCATTTCAAATGTTTTCAGAAGTCTGCATGTGAATTAAAGTTAGCATAAATATTCTTTTGTGGAGAAAGACAAAAAGAATAATTTGGTTAGCATCTACCACTGAGACACTGTGAGCTCTTGTACTCAAGGTGGAAAACAATTTAATATGCTGCCTTTTCATAGACAGTGTAAAAGTGGGTACAGCTGTGTCACAATTTAAAGAGCTCCACATTATGTTATTAGATGTTAAAAATGCATTAACCAGGAAATGCTAAAAGAGGTACAACGCCAGCACTGCTAGCCACCCATATTCAATAAAATGAACATGTGAATGAAAGTCTGTACTTGTAAGGAATTAAAGAGCTCTCAGTCAACGTGCTTGTAGTGCTGATCACAAGGTAATATATTTACACTATGCATCATGTTCCTTCATTTGGTTTCACTTCAGTGCTACTATTATCACTTTAGCCTGGATCCGGGAACATAACATACAATGGGTCCCATATGAAAAGGTGCCTTTGAACTGAGAAAGCTGGTACTGTGGAAGCCGGTGTTTTGCCTTCTACCAATCAGCAGGAAAACAAACTTAGTTTTTTTCCACTTCACCAGAGCATGAGTAGCCCCCCACCCACAGCCTCTGCCTTTGTGTTTCATCACATTTCTCATGCTCAAAGGTTTGGATCTCTTTCTGCTTCCTTCCCTTGAAGTTGGGTGTACCTCTGAATTAACAACGACCCCTGACAAGACACTAAATCTGACAAAGTTAACTGTCATGGATGTCTATTGCTCTGAGATAAGATGGCAGATTAGAAAACTCAGTGACAGTGATTCCTTTTATGTTACAGTTGCATAATAATTTGCTATGATGGAAGAGTTAGCGTCTATTATAGATTTGGTGACTGTTAGCACAGGAGCAGAGGCTTTGATGTTGGCATATGTCAAAGGTACAGAGTCATCCTAAAACAACTCTGAGTAGAGGCGCTATGTTTCCTTTATTTTCTTCACACTATCTATTCACATCTGCAATAAATCAAATGTTTGATTTCACTTAAATATTTCTAATTGTCTTGTTTTACCTAGAAGTTTCATAAAAGCAGAAACCACAAAGGTGCTGTATTTCAGAATGAATGAGCTCTTTAAATGCATCTGAAATCAGTACTACAAAATCCAAGGAGTTTGTTTGTTGCTGTCTTTGATTCTCTATGTGACTCCTGCATCTCACACATGACATCAATTCAATTTTTTCAGTTTTATTTGTTGACCAAATCACAATAACAGTCGCCTCAAGGCGCTCTATATTTTAAGGTAGACCATATACATACAGAGAAAAACCTAACAATTATATAGCCCCCTATAAGCAAGCACTTTGGTGACAGTGGGAAGGAAAAACTCCCTTTTAACAGGAACAAACCTCTGGCAGAACCAGGCTCAGGGAGGGGCGGGGCCATCTGCTGCGACCGGTTGGGGTGAGAGAAGGAAGACAGGATAAAAGACATGCTGTGGAAGAGAGCCAGAGATTAATAACAAGTATGATTCAATGCATAGATATGAGGGGCCGTACAAGCCAAAATTCATTCTTTCACTCTCACACACATACATTCTTCTTTCACACACATATACTTTCACTCTCACATACATATATTTTCACTCTCACATACATATATTCTTCTTTCACATACATATACTTTCACTCTCACATAGTTTTATTTTAATTTTTATATTTAGATCTTTATATTCTCATGTTTACACATATTTGACTGATTTAATAGTCGACGCGTCATTTGAAGCTTTGTAAGATCACAAAAGACGCAGGAATAAGTAGTAGGATTTAAGAGTGTAATAACGGACTGAAACAGAAGATGGCAGCACTGCATGTACAAGGATGCCAGCTGCCGTTAAACCCCGAAGAAGAAGAAGTAGCTCTGTCCCAGAATTCATAGCGCATCCCAGCGCAGTAGTCAACAATGGCAGCAGCTAGTTAGTTTTAATGTTACTCTTATTATTCTTTCTGGGTCACAAAATAAATGTTTAACATATTTTCAGGCGAGAATGTAGCTGTGTATACCTCAAATATCTTCTCAGTTGATCAAGACACCAAATATTTTCAAAAGCGCTCCGACATTTTCAGAGACGTCTGTTACCCACTAGCTCAATAGCTAGCCGGGGCCAAGGCTCACTAGAGCCCGTGAGAACACCAGACTCCCAGCAAATTGTTTTCAAACCCACCGCCGTCTTTCGCTACTCTGATCTGATTAGTCAACTAATCGCAAAAATAATCGGTGACTAGTCGACTATCAAAATAATCGTTTGTGGCAGCCCTACCCACCAGCTGACTGCTTAGCTGGACTGGCCGTTGGGCATACCGGGCATTTGCCTGGTGGGCCGATGGTGATTTTTCATTTTTATGTTTGTTTGTTTTTGTAACGGTATAAACAATGAAAGGTGGTGGATTAGCCAATTGGTCATGATCAACTCTGGGCTGGACCAATTACAATACAGCCGTATTGAGAGGAAAAGGAACGCAATTAGTCCCGGACTTCAGCTGGAATGAAAAATAGACAAAGCTGGAGTTATTCTGTCTTTGGTGCACAGCTGTCTCTTCTCCCCTCATTCTCTCTCCCTCCCTCTCCTGTTGCTACTTCAATCATGAAACCGATCAATGATCAGCTGATCGTCTCTCTTGTTTGTTTATCTCCCACTTTGCGCCAGAAACAGGAAACCAGCGGATGTTGCGCTAAACAACAACAGCAGCATATAAAATTTTAAATAAAACTATGTGAGAGTGAAAGTATATGTATGTGAAAGAAGAATATATGTATGTGAGAGTGAAAGTATATGTGTGTGAAAGAAGAATGTATGTGTGTGAGAGTGAAAGAATGAATTTTGGCTTGTACGGCCCCTCATACATAGAGGTCTATTAACACATAGTGATTGAGAAAGGTGGCTGAAGGTGAAATACTCAAGGCATCATGGATTCCCCTGATGCCTTGTGTATCATGCAGCATACACCTACTGCAACATAACTAAGAGAGGATTCAGGGTCACCTGATCCATCCCTAACTATATGCTTTACCAAACCAATCTTAAAAGTAGATATAGTGTCTGTCTCCTGAATCCAAACTGGAATCTGGTTCCATAGAAGAGGGTCCTGAAAACTTAAAGGCTCTCCCTCCCATTCTACTTTTACATACTCTAGGGACAACAAGTAAGTCTGCAGTGTGAGAGCAAAGTGCTCTAATGGGGTGATATGATACAATAAGGTCATTAAGAAAAGATGGGACCTAATTATTAAAGACCTTGTATGTGAGCAGCAGAATTCAATTCTGGATTTAACAGGGAGTCAGTGAAGGAAATAATAATGAGGAATAATGATAATAATGAATTACAATAGTTGAGCCTAGAAGTAATAAATGCATGAACTAGCTTTTCAGCATCACTCAGAGAGGATATTTCTAATTTTAGTGATATCGTGCAAATGGAAGAAAGCAGTCCTAAATATTTGTTGGTCAAAAATAACTCCAAGATAAAGTGTTACTGGAGGCCAAGGTAATGCCATCCAGAGTAAGTATCTGGTTAGATACCATATTTCACCACTTCTGTAAGCATCCTCCTTGGCCTTACGAATATGCTGGAGTTTAGGAGTGGACCATGGTTTATTGTTGTTATAAATGCAAAAGGTCTTGGTTGGCACACACGCAACCAAAAAACTGACATCTGAGATCTGTTAGCTGTTTGACAACTACTCAACCAATGCCTGTTGAATTTTTGACATGACAAGGAGATAACAAAATACAAGGTGGCACAAATTATTACCTATACAAAGGACAGTAACAACACTGAAAAACAATTTTCTGTTAAAATACTATCACCCTGCAGCCAAATAAAGAAATCATGTTATTCATGTTACCTTTGGATCTTAACCCGATCCCTTTTCTTACTCTTCAGCTTGTCTCTAAGTTAAGTTTAGCCCCCATACCACACCATACGTACACCGTCCTTACTCCAAAGATGTTGTCACAGGTTGGAGCATAGACTAAAAAATAATCTGATGTGGTTTGTCTGTAGCACTAAGACACCCCTTGGTTTTACACTACATCTTTAAACTACATGTGATCAAGAAACTCCTTGTGTTGGTCTTTCTGATTCCGTTGGTCTTTCTTTGGTACACTCCAAAGAAATATTTCAACATATTCTTAATGGATCAGCTGGAATTTTGTAGACAGCTTTGACTTAAGAACACAGACATTGAAGTGATACTGGCTTTCAAACTGTAGTAAAAAGGTTGATGGTTCATTAACGTAATCAAATAAAATGATGTATTTTTGGTTAACAGAGGGGTGGATTAATTATGTAATCTGTTGTAAACAAGCCAATCAATATTTGGCTCACAGCAGTCTTTGATGGCTAAATTTGATGCATCTTGATTGCATCTTTCACTGTTGTGGAAAATCTGTCTGCATGCTTACTTTGACTTTGTGTCAGTAAGTGTATAAAAGTGTTAATAATAATAATAATAATGATAATGTATACTTTATTGATCCCTGAGGGGAAATTCCTACATGCATTTAACCCATTAACTCAGTGAAGCAGTAAAGCTCTAAACATGACTCTGATATAGTATTGAGGTCCACAGACCCAACACAGGCAAACAGCTGAAAAGTCCACTAAAAGCTAAGATAACAATTGACAGTTTGGTAATACTACAAATTTGTATTTACATATGTTTGCAAAATGCTACTGGGCAAGTTCTGTTGCTTTAAACTTTTGGCTGTCAAAGAGATAACAATACTCTACAGAGCTTTATAAAACTTTCTTATTGCCGTTGTTTGTATTGACAACATAAAGTCTTATAGGGAAAGATATATAGGAATATCGCATTTGGACATGTTACATGTTTTTCTAGGTCAAATAAGGTCAAACTTTACTAAAATGTTTTTTGTCTTTTAAACTTTGCTTAAAATTCATCTACCTTTGTTTCTATTGGCAACATTTAGAAAATTTATACCGGTGTATAGATATTTTAATTATCCTATTATAACTTCTTATCCAAACATCATGCCACATTTGACAACTGATCTCACTTTTATATGTTACATCTGGCTGATCTTAAAATGTGTTCTAACAGTAAAGAAGGTATTGTTAAGAGAATTAAATGGCTAGTTGTCACACATATTCTGCAGAATAATATTATATAATAGTATATAAGTTAAGTCAAACATTGTATAAGTTAGGTCAAGGTCATATCCAGTATTCAAATTCAAATTCAAATTCAAATTTTATTTGTCACACACACACAACCATACACAGTATGACATGGGGGTGAAATGCTTGTAGCTGTACAATGCCCGACCATTAAATGACAGAAGAAAAGTTTTACAATATTTACAATTTACTACAAAAATTTACAAATTAACTTAGGAATTTACAG
>NW_005188311.1:0-919 GCF_000239375.1 Pundamilia nyererei
CACTCTGCCTTTGTTTTGTCAATAAGATTGAAATGGTTCCAGACTTTGCTTCTTTTCTTGGTATCACTCATTTTCTTTACTGTACCTTTCCAATGTGACGGTGTTGTCTCTTGTTGCTCCCGGCTCTCTTTCTTTCCCTCTCCCTCCTGCTCTTGTTGTGTGCTACTGCTGTTGCGAGTGTAACTACCGCCCCCTCAGCTCAGCGCTGAGGAGAGGGGGGAGGGGCGCAAATGCAAGGCTCTGTTTGCCGTCTCTGCTCAGCGCAAACACCAGGGTGACTTGCAGCATGAAGTGAAAAAAGTGAAAAGGAGGGCAGGAGAAAGGAAAAAAAAACCCACGGCTCCCAATAAGGAGCCGGCTCGCATCGTTCACTTCAAAGATCCGGCTCTAAGAGCCATTTCGTTTGCGACTGACCCATCACTATTCAGTTCCTCTTTTCTGTGTCTGTTATTATTAATATGCCTGTGAACTAAAACTTCCTGTGCAGCTTGCAATAACTTCCCCTTCCTAAGGTCTGTTGCCAGGGCAACCTGTCTGAACTTAGTTTCACTCTGTCTGTTGCTCATACTTCTGCAAAAACCTGCAGTTTCCTGTCAGCCTGTGACCTTGTCTCAAAGCTGGCCTTCTTTTATGCATAAAACAATCTAATGAGCAGATACACATTAAAAAATATCTCTCTATTTCTTAACAAAGTATCACATGAATATGAATCTCCACAATTATAGATTTTAATTGGGAAGCAACATGGACAACATGGCAACAGGAGGACTACAAACAGCAATTTCTATCACATACAACTCTTTGAGAAAATACCAGCAACAGTGATAATTTCTCACTTGCTGATTTATACATTTTACAGTGTAGATTGATGGAAAATCTCCACTCTGGCTAAAGTGTGTTTTTACAAACAATGTTTCCA
>NW_005188311.1:3088-4014 GCF_000239375.1 Pundamilia nyererei
GTTTTTTTTGTGTGTTTTAGATAGCACAGTAGACAGGAGTGTAGTTGAGAGTGTGAGAGGAAATGACACACTGGAAATGTCATTTCCATTTTTTTTCTATCTCTTAAGCTCAGGTAATCATGTGTTCCTCTCAGACACTGCCTGAGCTGGCATCAGGATTTAAAGGTCAAATTTGTTCTGAAACTCCTTCTCCTCATGAGAATGTGATGAATGTATCTTTAAAAAAGTTGAAAGAAGTGCTAAAAAGGAAACAACTCACTAAGTAACTTCTGTTTCCTGATGATAGACACAGACACAGTGAAGAGTCAGACGCTGTTCTTCTGAAGTTTAACAACTTTTCTGCATCAGGATCAAAGTCAGAATGAAAATCTTTCATTTTCTCTTCTTCTGCTTCTTGTCAGGTGAGAACTGTTGATCTGATTTTGTCTTTAATGCTGCTTTTTAATTTTAAAAAAATTTCATCTGTTTTCATCTGATAGACACAGCTGTGCTCGTCAAGGCAAAACACAATATTTGGTCTGCAGCTGAAG
The DNA here is from genome assembly GCF_000239375.1 of Pundamilia nyererei. Classification (NCBI taxonomy): domain Eukaryota; kingdom Metazoa; phylum Chordata; class Actinopteri; order Cichliformes; family Cichlidae; genus Pundamilia; species Pundamilia nyererei. The sequence continues at coordinate 3,619 of NW_005188311.1, forward strand.
GAGCAAATGGCACACTTAACTGCAACTTAACTTTGTCCGGAAGCACAAAGTTCTTCTGTAAAGAAAAATGTGAGCGAGCAGAAGATATCCTCATCAAAACAGATGGAAGCACAGCTCAGAGTGGCAGATACAGCATTAAATATAAAGATGGAGCTTCAGGAAGAGGAATTGTGTTTTTGACCTTCACACACATGATCACGTCTGACTCAGGAATGTACAGGTGTGGTTTGGGAAGATCTGCTCCAGACGCATACTATGACTTTGAGGTCAGAGTTTCAAATGGTGAGTTTTTACTAAAGGTGACTTAAACGAAAAAGTTCAAGTTCACGTTCAATTTTTTATTCATCACATACACAGTCATACAAGTACAACATGCAGTGAAATGCTTGTGTCCAA
>NW_005188311.1:4685-6007 GCF_000239375.1 Pundamilia nyererei
CAGCAGGACCAAACCCACTCTTCATTGTTAAAGACCAAAATCTAAAAAGTAAAAATTAATTTTGGCCATCTACTCTCTGAGGTTATCTCCTCTTCCACACCTGTTTTTTGTTGATATTTTTGGACATATTTCTGAGATTTCTGAGTTCTGAAAAACGCTTCAAAAAATAAGACAAATGAAAAAACATTCACACTCTCCCCTGTGTACTTCTAAGACCTCTAACTCTGCCCTTTAAGTTCATAGTAATGAATGTTCTTCTATTTCACAGATCTGGATAAAAACAGTGGCTTTTATCACACAGAAATGAAGGGAGAAAACATCACATTAGTATGTTCCATTAATGCGTATGGACAGAGGACGTTCTTTTGTAAGAATGAGTGTAAGAATGAAGGGGAGATCCTCATTGACACAAATAACAACAAATCTGTGAGTGGAAGATACAGCATTGAACACAGACCAGGATCCATGTATCCACTGTATGCAGCCATCACACAGCTGACCAAGTCAGACACAGGATTGTACATCTGTGGTTATGGAAACCCTCTGTCTCCTGATTCATACGAGAGTCAATATGTTCTTGTCAGTGATGGTAAGTTTCTGTTCAAAATAGTACAAACTTTTTGCATATTCCATGTGCCTTAAAATACTACTACTAATAAAAGTAGATCACTGCTTGGAAAGTAAAGTAAACACAATCAGAACAACAATAAATAAAATCATGAAACTTTAGGTGATTTTGAGGTGAGATTCTTGCTACTGCCTGAGATCAGCTGATACACTGAGTGAGAGATCATTATACCTTTCTAACATCAGAGGGTTTGACAAAGAAACAAACAAATGTCCATGTTTTTGTTGCTGTTCCCGGTTTAATGTCTAACAGCATTACCTTATCCATTAGCTGATTTAACAAGACTGCAACTGAACTTGACTATGTGGTCTATGTATTTCACTATGCACAAAATGCTGCATTTAGTGCTTCATAAATGTTTGTATTAACCTGTATGCTAACATGATTTAAATTAGGCTGCATTTGCCTTCATCATTGTTGATTCAATAACCATATGCTTTGTGTTTGTTGTTCACGGCTTCAAACCCACCTACTTCCGCACCACAAACAACAACAGCAACACAGAGTGAAAGTGTCACTGCAGGAGTCTCTACACATTGTCCTGACTCCTCCTGGCTTCTGGTTGTGCGTGCGTCCTTGGATGGTGTTTTGCTGATGGCTGTTTTCCTCATGCTCTGCTACATTAGTAAGACAAGGAGGAACTTTGGACTGAACACCAGAGAAAATGACACAAACATAGAGGTGAGTTTGTGTC
>NW_005188311.1:7107-8521 GCF_000239375.1 Pundamilia nyererei
TTTTCAAAATAGACTAGTTACTTTAGGCTTAATGCATTTGAGGGGAGTTATTATTTAATTAATGAGTGCCTTTAAACATCCAACTTAAATAAGAGAGTCTCACGAGTTCAACTGGGACTTAAACCAGCAACCTTTGTGTTATTGCTCCGAGTTGTGCACTAACCCTCTAAAGTTAACTATTAAATATTTTAATCAATTGACATCTTCAGTTTTTACACAGCCTGCTGTATTCGGCTCATATGGACCAGCAACCAAAAAAAAAAAATCTAACCTGAATTGAATTTAAAATTAATACGTTAATAATTCTGTTTTGCAGTGTTAGTCATTCAGTGACTGGCTGCTCCCGGATGGGATTAGAACGAGTCCAGCCATTGATGCCATTCACATTCGTATATATGCAGCTAATCAACATCGTTGACAGCCTATGACAGCGTCCTTATGTGCCGACACCAGTGTTTTAGCTAGCAAAGCGGCGTGGCTGATGTGGAGCCACGTTAATGACAACGTGTACAACCACTGGAGATGTGAGCAGGACAGACGGAACAATTAAGGGAAAAAGTGTGGACTTTATGCCAGTTTTTAAATTGTTTAAATTGTGTTGATAGGCGTAAAACCAGAGTTATGATAAAAATATCTGCAATGTTTGGTTTTCTTCCTGAATACTATTATTCTGAATATGTTGTTTATATTTACTGCGGGAAGAAACGGGAAAAATAGCGTTTTATAAAGAAAACGCTCGAAAGCCTGTGAGCAAAAACAAAACCAAAAAACTCACCCTTTCCTATTGGTGGAAAAAAGTACCATGTCGAAACGGTGGAAAGTTTTAGGAGTGACGGCGGTGTTTTGAGATGTGAGAGATTTGAGACGTTTAGCGCAAATCTCGTGTAGTCAGTGTGTAGTGTAGTTTTGTTGTGTGTGTCAGAACAATGAGGTGAGTGCTGAATGTTACAGGTGTTACAGGAGTGATACATCTCCTGCAGGTATCAGGCTGTTGTTCTCCTTTATCTCATAGTGGACAGAAATTATTTTTTGATGCAGAACAGCTGATTGTTCTGTAAACAGTTTGAAATGTTTATTTAAAAAAACACCTTGGCCGCATTAAAAAAATTAATAGCTGCAAAAAACTTTGTTGTTTGCCAAACTGAGTTACTTTTTTGAAGAAGTAACTATATAATTAATTGCCCAACATTGGTCATTATATGCTGTATTTTGCAGACAGGACTCTCTTCCAGACCACAGACTCATACTAATAATACAAGTCAGAGCTTTATAAAAAATTTTAAAAAAGAAAGAAAAGTTGTGTTTTCAAAATTGGAGTTCAAGTTATTTTTACTTCCAATAGGGATAACATACATACTGTTGGGGTTTTCTCTATATCTATTATTGTATGATCTACTGTACAATATAAAGCACC
>NW_005188311.1:8541-10734 GCF_000239375.1 Pundamilia nyererei
TCGCACGACTCAAAAATCGGCTCAAAATGGGCCAAAAATCGCACAGTGTAAGCCCAGCATTAAAGAAGCCTCCCGGTGTGGTGTCCTGGTGTGATCAATAGGAATAGGCTGTAGGTTTTTTATGTACGTATCTTGTAGTTGTATTTCATTCTGAAGACAGTGAACCTCCATCCCGATGTAGTTGAAGCTGTTATGTTCTTCTCATCCAACTTGAAAAGTAGCTTTCAGTTTGGGGATGACTACTGTGGAGAACATGTCTGAACCACCCCACATAAAGTCATCTACATGACACACAAGTACTCCTGTCACCTTACAGAGATCATCTAGCCAGTAGAAGACAGCCGGATCAACTTTTGACACTGTGCCCCCCAGCTTCTGCATGGTTTCTTTCACCTTGTTGTACCAGAATAATGAAGCATCTGCCAGGCCATAAACACATTTGTTCAACTTCCATATAGTTCCTTTGCTCTGTGCTTCTTTAGGTGGTCGGATGTACACGTCTCAGGTTAAATCTTTACCTTACAGAAAAGCTGCTTTAATGTCCATAGAATTCAGTTTCCATTGATTTTGACATATTACTGCTATGACCATCTTCAGGGACTCGGTTGAACATGTTGGTGAGTCTTTGGAAAGTCCTTGAGTGTTTATTTCTTCAGAGCCTCTTGCAACCAGTCTAGCTTTGGGAACAATGCCCCCTGGTGTTTCCTTGAGTGCGCATATCCACCTTGTTGATATACATTTCTGACCTTTATCTTTCTCCACTTCAAACACATTGTTTCTTTTCCAGTTGTCAAGTTCAATTTGTTTGGCTTGTGAGAAGATGTCTTCCTTCACCACTAATATTTCATCTCTGTTTTTATCTGTGCATGACTTGGCATCTTCAGACCGTGCCACTTGAAGGTTGTTTACTTGCTCCACATTAATGGAACCCATGGATGCAGCAATTTCCTCCGGCTCACTGTATTCCACGTTGTACCACTTTCTGCTTTTCCCCGTGGCTTTTCCTGCTCAACTGATTATTTTTCCAGCATATGTTTGACCTGTTTCTTTGTCTGTGTATTTAATTATTTGTCCAACTTTAAGTTTTGATCTTTCTATGAGAGCACTGCACTATGAGAGTGAGGCAACATGGGGATCTCTTTCTCCAGGTTGTATTGGATCAGAGGACTCACTGTTTTCTGCAGTACCGAGCGGTTCATTTTCTGCACTGCCAAGTGGTTCACCGTTAGTTGGTGCCATCTCCCCATTTTCGTTTTCAAAATCGTGTTCCTCACCATGTACTGCTGCTGGGGTCTTTAAAAGATTTTCATCTGTTTTACTCTGATTTTCCTCTTCGGTTTCTTCCATGTTCACTTGTGGTTCATCCACTTTTCTGAGCCTAGACTGGTGTACTCTGACATAGGTTCCTCCATGCCTGACAAATATTACTACACCATCTTGGCCAGTGACCACCCCTGGACCTTTCCACTCATGACAGTCTGTTCTTTTATAATAGACTTTGTCCCCCGTTTTATATTTGTCATCAATGGATCGCAGCTGTTTGCGAAGGGCTCTTCGTATCCATTCAGAGCATTCAGCCTCTGTAAAAGCTCGTCTCATGGCATGCAACGTTGCAATGTGCTGGGCTATCCATGTACTCACTTCAGTTTCCAAAGCTGGGGGTCTGTCAGTAAGGACTGAAGGCAGATTTGGATTTTGTCCAAAGACATGTTGGTAGGGACTGTAGCCATGTACATTGTGCATACAGTTCTTTGCCATCAAAGCCCAGTCCAGAGCAGTTTTCCAGTCACACTCATTGTCTCTCTTTACCTTCAGTAACATTTCAGTAAGGATTTGTGCCTTTCAAGCAAGCCATTGCTCCACGGACTGTACCCTGCAGTGGTTTTAACCTCAATGTTAAATTTCTGTCACGGTTCTGGGTCAGTTTCGACCCAGTATTTTGAGTTTTGATTGTTAGTTTATTTTTGAATGATTGTTGTGGTTTTGGGCGCTATGAGTATTATTATTATTATTATGATGATTATTATTAGAATTCTATGTTTCTGTTTATTCATGTTAAGGATTTGTTCTCAGTTGTATCTCACGTTTAGCTTAGTTCAGGTTCCATGTGTCATTCTCTGTCTGTCTGTCTCTCAGTGTCAGGTCTGCGTCTTGGTGTAGTGTTCTCGTTTCCTGTTTTATTGTGAAGGTCTG
>NW_005188311.1:10754-11793 GCF_000239375.1 Pundamilia nyererei
CCAGACCACAGACTCATACTAATAATACAAGTCAGAGCTTTATAAAAAATTTTAAAAAAGAAAGAAAAGTTGTGTTTTCAAAATTGGAGTTCAAGTTATTTTTACTTCCAATAGGGATAACATACATACTGTTGGGGTTTTCTCTATATCTATTATTGTATGATCTACTGTACAATATAAAGCACCTTGAGGCGACTGTTGTTGTGATTTGGCGCTATATAAATAAAATTGAATTGAACTGAATTGAATCTAAATCCCACAGAAAATTTGTGGACAGCATTGAAAAGGCAAATGCAAGCAAGAAGGCCTACAAACCTGACCCACTTACATCACTTTTGTCAAGAGGAGTGGGCCAAGATTCCTGCAAACTATTGTAGAAAGCTTGTTGAAGGATACCTGAAAATTTTGGCCCAAGTGAAACCGTTTCAGGGCAATTCTATCAAATACTAAGGAAGTGTATGTATACTTCTGACTTTGATGAAAGTATTACAAAAAAAAAAAAAAAAAACAATTTTCGCTCTCTTTATTCTGACATTTCACAAATACAAAAATTATGTTCTCAGATTTGATGTTTGATAGTAAAGATTAAAATGTGTTTGCGTTTTTAGTTAATGTAAATAAGTGGTTTCAATTGTATGTGATGAGAAACTGACAGAATGAAAGTTGGAACGAGTCTTTGTGCTTGTCGCCTTTTCTCCTCATATACTGTATAGACAATTTATAATGTAATGTTTCATACCTGCAGCATAACACACCTGTATCCTATAAATAAACTTGTTGTATAAATGTTTACCAAGACACTTAAAAAACATCTTGCTGTCTGTTTATTTATTTGTTTCCTTTAATTCTCTGTACACAATGTTAAGTTTATCCAGATATAAACAGTTTTATTTCAGTTGTTTTTACATAAACAGTGCAACACAGTAACAGACAAATGGCCCTTTTTTATTTATTTAAAAGAAACAGCTGTTTTTAAATTCAGCTGTAGAATATTTAAACTGACAAAGGTTTAAAATTAATTACACACATAAATACAAGT
>NW_005188311.1:12910-14263 GCF_000239375.1 Pundamilia nyererei
GTCTTTTTATCCTTTGTTGTCATGTTTTCTGTCACAATGAGAATTTCATCTTCATCACTAGGTGTCTCACTTTTCTCTAGCTGGTTTTTATTAAGGTTGCTCTCATTTCTCAAGTTTACACAATAGTGTCCAGAAGATGTCAGTTCAAGTTTTACAGGTTGATCAAACACTGTTGCTTTGTCTTGAGCAATATCCAAGACTGCACTTGCTCTCTTTAATGAAGTCTTGCTTAAAAGCATCGGTATATCTGCTGGAACAACTTCTGTTTCTATCTTGCATCTAGTTTGTCCAATTTTTGCTGGAATTGTCACTTTCCTTGTGGATTGAACATTTTTTCCATCACCAAAGCGGAACGGTCTTGTGCTCTTTTCATCTTTTATTTTTTGCAACTCTTTCTGAGGTAACTTACATAATCTGCAAGCCATTTCTCTCCACACACAGTTCTTGTACAAGCAGTGTCAATTATGGCAGACCCCAAAGCTTCCATCATGAAGATTTGTGTATCAGAAGGTGATTCATTCGAAAACAGAGTAATATTACATTCTTCAACATCACTCTTTGATCCCTCAGCTTTTGCTAACTTCACATGTTCTGTTTTGTTAGGGCAATCTTTTACCCAGTGATACGTACTTTGGCATACTGCACATCTTATTCTCCTCCCATATTTGTCAAGTGGATTAGTCCCTGCAGCTATTCTTTGGGGTTGCTCTGAGTTTGAACTACGTTTGAACTACGTTCACGCTTGCCTGTGAATCTCCCTCTTGTGGCGAAGAGACGTTATGTCAGAAAATCCTTTTCAAGGCTGATTTCATGTTATCAAAAGAGATGGTGGAACAAGCGGTAAGTGCTAGCTGTTTGTCTTTAGTATTTAGCCCCGTGATGTCTAGCAGCTTAAATGCTAACTCTGCGTCTGGTAATTCCATTTTGAACTTGCGTATCTTGTAGTACCGTCGTTCAAATTCGATAATGTAATCCACCATCGACGTGCCACTTTGTCTGTTGATCCGATCAAATTCTGTGTAAGCTTCATACTGTCGATCTTTTTCTTCTTTTAAAAACATAGTCCAGTTTGGTTAGAAGAACATCCATCCCCGTATCAGTGTTGAGGTCGTGGGCTGCGATTTCCAGTGTGTTTTCCCTCGCTCTTCCCGATAGCGACAAAGTAATCGCTAGAGCCTGCTTTTTTATTGTCCAAGTCTGTAACGAGTCTCCAGATTTCAATTTCATTTTTCCAACTTTCATAAGACATCTTCTCATCGAACGATGGTGGCACTTTGTAATTCCCAGCAGCAGCCATCCTCTGCTACCAATGTTAGTCCAATAATCACACAACTGGTATGTTAACTCCAACTT
>NW_005188311.1:16081-17635 GCF_000239375.1 Pundamilia nyererei
TGGGGACTTTGAGTAAAAATGTGCCTGTTGTTCTTATGAACCCTGTGTCTCAAATGTTTAGTCAGTTTCATTTTCATGTTTGTTTTCCTTTTGTCCCTGTCAAGTTTATGCATCTTAGTCTCTTCCTTAGTGTCTGTTTCGTATCTTATTTTTGTCTTATTTTTGTCCTTTGTGCATTTAAACCCTTGGTTAGGAGTAAATGTGGATTCCCTGTGGCAAACATGAATGTCAGTTTCTCGGTTTATGAAGCTCACCTTTAACTATGACAGTGCTGAGATACGGACCTCCTGTGAAGTTGTCACCATACTAGTGATGAGCAAAGCGAGACTTCGTGAAACATTTGAAGTCTTTGTGCTTGTATTGATGATTCCAAACAATCTGAAACCATCTCCACAGTGGCCCCTGCTGGACAATTTGGCTATTGTCACGTCCTGATCATATTCTGTGAAATGGTGACACAGACAAGTTCTGCACAACTTCAAACACTTATTATATCAGACTATCAATATCTTCGATCACTACATGTTTTGGAGAAATCCTTCAAAACAATTTGGGTAATTAGTGGTACAGTAGAGTACTAAGGTCACATTAATGAAAGGAAGGAGTTTTACCTCAAAATAGTATTTTAAGAAAAGTCGAAATGTGGAGATTACAGTTGTTGTTTCCAGCCAGACAAATGCCACAGCAGCTATACCCTCACAAAATGCCTCAGTGAAACAAAACAATCAGCTGTCTTATCGTGTCTTGTGATACAACATGCATCCTCTTCATTGCACAAGGGTGTAAACATCGATATCCTTGCTTCTGTCCATTGCCAGACATTTCATTTTATACAAATCCAGCCAACAAGTTTGTGTGTTTGTTCCCTTCTGACCAGATGCAGCTTTCTGCACCACCACATGGCCTTATAACTCTCACCACTGTTTATGTGCTAAAAGAGAAATAATTTTAATAAATACCAATTCTGAAGTAGAATTTCACTAACTCATCTACACAAGTCATTTAGTAGACTGTATATAAGCCATAAGAGTTTTGTCTACAAACAACTGTTAACTCCACATTTCCACTTCAAAAAAATAATAAAATAAATCAGTAATGTATATTTTTATTTATGTGGCCTCTAATAATTTCCGTTTTATATATTAATCACAGTCGAAATGTGTGTGTGTGTGTGTCCTCCCATGCTCAGAAGTCTGGGCGCTTAAGTTAATTTGCCAAGTTTGCAAGTTAGCAACTAAGGAAGAACAAACTTGGAGTATTTGTTGTGTATTTGGTGTTCAGAGAGCTGCACACTTCACCAAACTTGAAGGAGCTGTGTATGTGTGCTTTGCTTTCATTTGTGTTTCCACCTCTGGCCACCAGGTGGTGCGCTTTTGTGTTTTCTTTTCAGCTGAGTTGTGTTTTAGGTCCCGTTAGTGAGGAGACAAACAGATATTTCAAATTTAAACCATTTAAACTGGCTCAAATAAAAGACCTCTTTAGTAACTCGGCTCCAAACAGACACTGACAGCAGAGAAGGAAACTGTTTACAGCTTAAAAAACAAACAGTACTGG
>NW_005188311.1:18474-19203 GCF_000239375.1 Pundamilia nyererei
CGTCCAGTTAGCCATAAGCTGCTCTTCTTGTATCAGCAGTACTAGAAGCTACATTTGGATCAACACAGACTAATAAATGGATCCAGAACCATCCAGATCAGTTGTTGTGAAAACTGGTCACATAGTGGTGATATTGCATTTCTCCAGGAACTAATTGTACTGAAATGTTACTTAATTTGCATAACAAGAGAGAAACACAAATGTACAGTTATGCAATGTAAAAAATTAAAGACGCCTAAACAAAAAATATTTAGAGCCTGCAGCGCTCATCATCACAAAGTCTAACCAACAACGTCTAAAATGTCTAAATTATATGTTCCAAAGATTTCATCCATCAGTGTAAGCATGATTAAAATGTGTATAATGCAACAGATTTAAAAATACAGTTCCTCTTTCCTCAGCACTAAAAGTCCTGTGGGTATTTAAACTGTAGTATATAAGTAACAACTGATATCTGCTCTTTAAAAAAAAGGCACCAAAGATAATAAGATGATAAAAAAATATTTTTCAGGAGAATCAGTCTGATCCAACATCTCTGGACTGAAAAACAAACTAATATATGTACGAGACAGTTACCTGATATACTAAGTGAGGAAAAGTATGAAACACCAATGTGAGAATATTTCTCTGCACAGTAAGTTCATTATTCTGAGTCAGCACAGAGGTGGATACTAGAGTCAGACTTCACCCTAAACCCAGCATATACAGGTTCAGTGAAGGTGGTGTTGA
>NW_005188311.1:51591-52909 GCF_000239375.1 Pundamilia nyererei
CAACAGAGGGGCAGCTGCGCCATTATCCCAGAAGGAGCTGAGGAGAGTCCCTGTTGAGGGGTCACTCAGCAGCCGCGGAGCAGAAGCCAGGGGGGGTTGCAGTGACGCGCCCGTGAGCTCCACCGGCAGCCAGCGCCACGTTATCTTTGTGCACTTCTCAAATCACATACTCCTGTTAGAACACTTAGATCTGCCACTCAACTACTTCTGACCCAACCCAGATCTCGGCTGAAGTCCCGGGGTGACCGTGCGTTTGCTCTGGCTGCCCCAGTACTGTGGAATACCGTTCTTCTCGACCTCCGCGCATCTGATTCCATTGCACTGTTCAAATCACGACTAGAAACCCACTTATTCAATCTTGCCTTTCCCTCTAGTTAATATTTCTTTTATGATTTTATATTATGCACTTTTATGCTCATTTAATTTCTTGTTTGCTCTGTACCTGTTGCTTTCCTATGTATCAGTGACAGCTACCTGCTTGCATACCTAGTACTTGCTTTGGTCCTATTTCTATTATCTTCCTTCTATTCTCTATGTTACTTGTTAAGCACCTTGGCATACCCTTGGTTTTTAAGTGCGCTTTATAAATAAATTTTATTATTATTATTATTATTATTATTATTATTTATAAACTGAAGACAATTATTTATTATTTATTATAAACTGAAGACATAACAATGAACTCCTTCCTAAATAAGCATGAAAGTTCCCCCCAAAAAATGAGCATTTATCCAGAACTACCTGCACACGGTCAGAAAACCATGAGACTCCTAACCTCTCTGCCCATGCTTTTCCTCTTTCCAATCACACAGCTTTTCCAGCTGCCCTTGCACTTACATGATTAAACTAAAGCACCTCCTTTAGATTCTAATCCCAAACAGTGACATATCATTACTTTATGTAAACACAATGTACATTTTCAAATTTATTAATCCTGAAAAGATGACTTATGTAACGAATCTATGAATTATAAAACAAACATGAACTTAATCGTAAATAAAAATACAAAGCAGACGTCTGGCACCTACAGACGCCCCCAGGCAAAGACAGAAAGTTCGGTCCCAGCTGATCCACAGATGATTCGCAGGTGCTTGTTTGTGTCAGGTGTGTTCATGAGAGGGTGAAGCTCCCAGGAGAATCCCACCCTTGTTATGTAAGAAGACACACACACACACACACACACACAGGTAGTGCCACTGAGATGTTGTGTGAAGTTTTTTATTTTTTTTTACTGACAACACAACAATGGATATTTGACTGTTGAATGTGTCATCCTGGTGAGTTAGCTGTTAGCATCAAAGGTTCAAAGTAAATATGT
>NW_005188312.1:0-1793 GCF_000239375.1 Pundamilia nyererei
TTTGTTCTCCTAACTGCTCCCGATATCGTAACTAACCCAGCTGAACGGCATACCTGAGTGTTACTTTGAATAATTAGGAGTATTATAAGGAAAGGACAAAACTCTGCTTATCGCTCACACCTTGGAGGAAACCGGGGACGGAAATTTCCTTCACAGGGCGTGTGGTGCTGCCCAATACCATCCACATTTCACCAGGGCTTGTGTTGCTGGCTGATGCGTTTCACAATACACAAGGGCCTGTGCAACTGGCTGAGGACATTGACATTACACCAGGGCCTGAGCTGCTTGCCAATACCATCCACATTACACCAGGGACCGTGCTTCCTGTGAGGCCATCTTCACCCGACCAGGGCCTCTGCTGCTCGTTGATGCCATCCACATTACACCAGGGCCTGTGCTACTGGCTGATGCCATCGACAATACACATGGGCCAGTGCTACTGGCTGATGCCATCCACACTACACCTTGGCCTTTGGTGCTGACCGATATCATGCACCATTCACCAGATCCAGTGGTGTTGGCTAAGACCATTCACATTACTCCAGGGTGTGTGGTGCTGACCAATACCATCCACATTTCACCAGGGCCTGTGTTGGTGGCTGATCCCATCCACAATATACAAAGGTCTGTGCTACTGGGTGAGGCCATCCACATTACATCATGGCCTGTGATGCCGGCTTCTACCATCCACATTACACCAGGGACAGTGTTTCCTGTGAGGCCATCTTCACCCGACCAGGGCCTTTGCTGCTGTCTGATACCATCCTCATATCACCAGGGCCTGCGTTGCTGGCTCATGACATCCACATTACACCAGGCCCTATTCTACTGGTTGAGGCCAACTAGATTTCACCAGGGCCTGTGCTACTCGTTGATTGTATCCACATTACACCCGGGCCTTTGGTGCTGTCCAAAACCATCCACATTTGACAAGGGGTTGTGTTGCTGGATGATGACATTCACAAAACACAATGGCCTGTGATAATGGCTAAAGCCATCCACATTACACCAGGGCCAGTGGTGTTGGCTAAGGCCATTCACATTACACCAGGGTGTGTGGTGCTGACCAATACCATCCATAGTTCACCAGGGACAGTGTTGTTAGATGAGGCCATCCACTTTACAACAGCGCCTGTGCTACTGGCTGAGGACGTTTACATTTCACCATGGCCTGTGGTCATGGCTGAGGCTAACTACAATTCACCAGGGCCTGTGTCGGTGGCTGATCCCATCCACAATATACAAAGGTCTGTGCTACTGTCTGATGCCATCCACATTACACCAGGGCCAGAGCTCGCTTTTAGGCCATATTCACCACACCAGGGCCTGTGCGGCTGGCTGATACCATCCACATTTCACCAGGGCCTGCGTTGTTGGCTCATGCCATCCACATTACACCAGGGCCTGTGCTACTCGTTTATGCCATCCACATTACACCAGGGCATGTGGTGCTCTTGGAAACCATCCAAAATACACAAGGGCCTGTGATACTGGCTGATGCCATCCACGTTACACCAGGGCCTTTGGTGCTTGCAGAGGCCATCCATATTACACAGGAGCCTTTGCTACTCGTTGATACCATCCACATTTCACCATGGCTTGTGTTGCTGGCTGATGCGATCCACAATATATAAGGGCCCGTGCCAGTGGTGGATGCTATCCACATTACACCAGGGCCAGTGGTGTTGGCTGTGGACATTCACATTACACCTGGGCCTGTGGTGCTGACCAATATCATACACATTACATCAGAGCCAGTGGTGTTGGCTAAGGCCATTCACATTACACCAGGG
>NW_005188312.1:2771-4431 GCF_000239375.1 Pundamilia nyererei
AAGGGCCTGTGCTACTGGCTTAGGATATTCAGATTACACCAGGGCCTTTTGTGATGGCCAATACCATCCACATTTCATCAGGGCGACTGTTGTCGGATGAGGCCATCCGCATTACACCAGGGACAGTACTTCCTTTGCGGCCATCTTCACCCCACCAGGGTCTCTGCTGCTCGTTGATGCCATCAACATTACACCTGGGCCTGTGGTGCTGACCGATATCATGCACATTTCACTAGGGACTGTGTTGGTGGCTGATCCCATCCACAATATACAAAGTCATGTGCTACTTGCTGATGCCATCAACATTACACCAGGGCCAGTGCTCCCTTTGAGGCCATCTTAACCACACCAGGGCCTGCGTTCCTGGGTCATACCATCCACATTTCATCAGGGCCTGTGCTACTCGTTGATGCCATCCAAATTACACCAGGGCCAGTGGTGTTGGCCGAGGACATTCACATTACACGAGGAACTGTGGTGCTGGCCAATACCATCCACATTTCACCAGGGCCAGTGCTGTTGGATGACGCCATCCACATTACAACAGGGCCTGTGGTCATGGCTGAGGCCAACTACATTCACCAGGGCCTGTGTTGGTGGCTGATCCCATCCACAATATGCAAAGGCCTGTGCTACTGGCTGATACCATCCACATTACACCAGGGCCAGTGCTCCCTTTAAGGCCATCTTCACCACACCAGGGCCTCTGCTGCTCGTTGATGCCATCCACATTTCACCAGGGCCACTGTTCTTGGCTGAGGCCATTCACTTTACATCAGGCACAGTGATTGCTGTGAGGCCATCTTCACCACACCAGGGCCTTTGCTGTGGGCTGAGGCCATCCACATTACACCAGGGCCTGTGATGCCGGCTTCTACCATCCACATTACACCAGGGACAGTGCTTCCTGTGAGGCCATCTTCACCCAACCAGGGCCTGTGCTGCTCCTTGATGCCATCAACATTACACCTGGGCCGGTTGTGCTGACCGATATCATCCACATTTCACCAGGGACAGTGGTGTTGACTAAGGCCAAACACATTACACAGGGTGTGTGGTCCTGACCAAAACCATCCATATTCCACCAGGGACAGTGTTGTTAGATGAGGCAATCCATATTACAACATGGCCTTTTCTTCTGGCTGAGGAAATTTACATTTTTCCAGTGCCTGTGGTCATGGCTGAGGCCAACTACATATCACCAGGGCCTGTGCTTCTGGCTGATACCATCCTCATTTCACCAGGGCCTGTGTTGCTGGCTCATGCTATCCATATTACACCAGTGCATGTGGTGCTGTCTGACACCATCCACATTTCACAAGGGCTTGTGTTGCTGGCTGATGCCATTCACATTTCACAAGGGTCTTCGTTGTTTGCTGAGGCCATCCACATTACACCAGGGCCAGTGCTTCCCTTTAGGCCATCATCACCACACCAGGGCCTGTGGTGCTTGCTGAGGCCATACACATTTCACCAGGGCCTTGTGATGCTTGCCGATACCAAACACATTTGACCAGGGCCAGTGCTCTCTGTGAGGCCGTCTTCAACACAATGGGGCCTCTGCTTTCTGTCTGAGACCATCTTCACCAGACCAGGGTCTGTGCTACTGCCTGATGCCATCAACATTACACCAGATCCAGTGCTACCTTTGAGAACATCT
>NW_005188312.1:5566-7501 GCF_000239375.1 Pundamilia nyererei
CCTGTGTTGGTGGTTGATCCCATCCACAATATACAACGGCCTGTGCTACTGGCTGATGCCATCCACAATACACCAGGGTGTGTGGTGCTGACCAATACCATCCATATTTCACCAGGGCAACTGTTGTTGGCTTAGGCCAAACACATTACACAAGGGACAGTGCTTTTGGGTGAGGCCATCCACATTACACCAGGGCCTGTGCTACTGGCTGATGCCATCCACAATACACAAGGGCCTGTGCTACTGGCTGATGCCATCATCACCACACCAGGGCCTGTGTTACTCGTGGATCCCATCCACATTACACCAGAGCCTGTGGTGCTGACCAATACCATCCACATTTCACCAGGACCAGTGTTGTTGGCTGGATGAGGCCATCCACATTACACCACTGGCAGTGCTTCCTGTGATTCCATCATCACAATACCAGGGCCTGTGGTGCTTGCCAATACCATCCACATTTCACCACGGCCACTGTTGTTGGCTGAGGCCATACACTTTACACCAAGGACAGTGCTTCCTGTGATTCCATCATCACCACAGCAGGGCCTGTGGTGCTGACCAATATCATACACACTTCACCAGGGCCAGTGGTGTTGGCTAAGGCAATTAACATTACACCAGGGTGTGTGGTGCTGACCAATACCATCCATATTTCACCAGCGACAGTGTTGTTAGATGAGGCCATCCACATTACAACAGAGCCTGTGATACTGGCTGAGGACATTTACATTTCACCAAGGCCTGTGGTCATGGCTGAGGCATCCACATTTCACCAGGGCGTGTGTTGGTGGCTGATCCCATCCACAATATATAAAGGCCTGTGCTACTGGCTGAGGACATTCACATTACACCAGGGCTTGTAGTGCTGGCCAATACCATTCACATTTCATCAGGGCCGCTGTTGTTGGCTGAGGCCATATACTTTACA
Organism: Pundamilia nyererei; assembly: GCF_000239375.1. NCBI lineage: Eukaryota > Metazoa > Chordata > Actinopteri > Cichliformes > Cichlidae > Pundamilia > Pundamilia nyererei. Next base: position 6,498 of record NW_005188312.1, read on the forward strand.
CCAGGGACAGTGCTTACTGTGAGGCCACCTTCATGCCACCAGGGCCTCTGCTGCTCGTCGATGCCATCCACATTACACCTGGGCCTGTGGTGCTCACCGATATCATCCACATTTCACCAGGGGAAGTGGTGTTGGCTAAGGCCATTCACATTACACCAGGGCCTGTGGTGCTGGCCAATTCCATCCATATTTCACCAGGGACAATGTTGTTAGATAAGGCCATCAACATTACACCAGGGCCACTGCTCCCTGTGAGACCATCTTCACCACAGCAGGGCCTTCGTTGCTGGCTGAGGCCATCCACATTGCACCACGGCCACTGCTCCCTGTGAGACCATAGTCACCACACCAGGGCCTGCGTTGCTGGCTGATACCATCCTCATTTCACCAGGGCCTGTGTTGCTGGCTCATGAAATCCACATTACACCAGGACCTGTGCTACTCATTGATGGCATCCACATTACACCCCGGCCTTTGGTGCTGTCCGAAACAATCCACATTTCACAAGGGGTTGTGTTGCTGGCTGATGACATTGACAAAACACAGGGGCCTGTGATACTAGCTGATGTCATCCACATTACACCAGGGCCAGTGGTGTTGGCTTAGTCCATTCACATTACAACAGGGCCTATGCTACTGGCTGAGGACGTTTTACATTTCACCAGGGCCTGTGGTCATAGCTGGTGCCATCCACATTACACCAGGGCCAGAGCTCCCTTTTAGGCCATATTCACCACACCAGGGCCTGTGCTCTTGGCTGATACCATCCATATTTCACCAGGGCCTGCGTTGTTGGCTCATGACATCCACATTACACCAGGGCTTGTGCTACTGGCTGATGCCATCCACATTACACAGGAGCCTTTGCTACTCGTTGATACCATCCACATTTCACCAGGGCTTGTGTTGCTGGCTGATGCGATCCACAATATACAAGGGCCTGTACTACTGGCCAAAACCATCCACATTTCACACGGGCCTGTGTGTTTGGATGAGGCCCTCCA
>NW_005188312.1:33013-46332 GCF_000239375.1 Pundamilia nyererei
ATGACCAAAGAAAAAGTGGAAAACAGTTAAACATGAGAGGTTTTGGACAAAGTTTGTGTTTTTTCCATTATTTAATCAGAATCATCAGAATCAGAATACTTTATTAATCCCTGGGGGAAATTATTTTTTGTTACAGTGCTCCATTTTAAACCAACATTAAGACAAGACAGACAATACACTAACTAAGAATACACTAACTAAGCACTGCTTCCAGCTAAGAGTGATACCATATATGCCCCATAGCTGCAGAAAAGGCTAACATTGTTATCTTTTTACAAAAAACCAGCTGAACATGAGAGGCTTTTGGACCAATTTTGTGTTCTCCATTCTTTAAGCACCGGTTTGAGCACCATTTGAGCACCGGCACCGTTTCAAAAGTACCGGTTTGGCACCGGTATCGGATAAAACCTAAACGATACCCATCCCTAGTGGGGACAGAGAGAACGACGTGAGGAGGAAGAGCAAGGTTTTTGTATGTGTCTGCGGAGCCAATCCAAAGGGGGAAATGTCCACTGGGACACTGAGAGCAAGGGTCCTGGACAGTACCCCATTGTGGCTATGAGTGGTGGGGATAGAAGGTACAAGCCTTTTAATGTGGGGATGTCACTGGGTTAGTACAGATGCTGCCTTCAATAACTGAGGGAGGGGCAGCGTGGCTGAGACAACTGGATAAAGTGACTTCAGGCACCCAACTGGCTCTGGGAAACTTCAGGGCCATAGCTGGAAGATGCATCACTATAACAGCGTTAGAAGAGGTGCAGGTGATAGCAAGGGTGATGGATCTTCCTGAGGCCACACCTTACTGCCGTGTGCAGGAGAGAGTAGGGAATGCTGTTAGACAGATGCACCCAAACCCAAATGCTTCTGCAATTACTAAATTGGAGTGGAAATCTGATCAGAACTCCAGAGACTATATAGAGCAGAGCAAGGAGAAGTGGCTGCAGCAAACTGGCCACAACCCAACTACAAGGGGTCTCCATCAAGAGTGGTTCAGGAAAGCAGTGGATGCAGTGACACGCCCCACAGAAGGGCCAGTGAGGCGGGGGAAAGGCAGATCCCTTGCTCCCAATGACAGTGAATGGACTGACTCTGCCTTTCCTGGTTGATACTGGAGCCACATATTTCCCCATTTGTGAGGCCCCAGGAGAGACACGATTATCTGGGGACGAAGTCAGTGTGGTCGGCTTCTCTGGGGTTCCAGTGACACTTCCTGTCACAACACCTTTAAAGACGGTCAAGATGGACCCGGCTAAGGTGAAAGCAGTACTGGAATGATCCGTACCAGCAAGATGCTTCAGCTTTTCCTGGGATTTGCTAATTTTTACAGTTGGTTCATAAGGAACTACAGCCAGGTTGCTGCCCCACTCACCTGCCTCACCTCACCTAAGGTACTGTTCACCCAGTCCTCAGAGGCCCACTCGGTATTCACTTCTTTGAAACACAGCTTCACCACAACACATATTCTAATTCACCCTGACACCACCAAACAGTTCAGGGTAGAAGTTCACGCTTCAGATGTCGGAGTGGGGGCAGTGCTGTAACAAAGATCTGGGCCTCTGGGTAACCTCCAACCGTGCGCCTTCTTTTCCCATCACCTTTCCCCCGCAAAGCAGATTTATGATGTGGGAGATAGTTAGCTCCTTGCTGTCAAACTAGCGTTAGAGGCATAGTGGCACTGGCTAGATGGAGCCGAACACCCGTTTATAATATGGACTGATCACAAGAATCTGACCTATCTACACAATGCTAAAAGACTGAACCCGCAGCAAGCTCGCTGGTCATTGTTGTTCTCCTGTTTCATCTTCTCTCTTTCTTACCGTCCAGGTTCAAAGAACATTAAACCTGACGCCCTCTTCCGTCAGTACTCCTCGCACCCTGAATCTTCCGAGCCTGCTCCCATTTTGCCAGCCACATGCTGCGTGGGTGCCATCTCCACAGGATCCTGATCCAGGGACTGGTCCATCCAACCGGTGTTTTGTCCCCTCTGCCACCAGAGGACTGGCAATCCATCAGGCCCATTCTGCGCGTTTTATCGTGTCATCCTGGTGTGTGTAGAACACTTACATTTCTCCAACAACATTGGTGGCCATCCATTAATAAAGATGTGAGGGACTATGTGGCAGCCTGTTCCATCTGTGCCCAAAACAAGTCATCCAGTAAGCCCCCCTCAGGGCTACTCCACCCACTGTGCACGCCCCATCGTCCTTGGTCGCACATTGCCTTAGATTTCATTACTGGCCTACCTGTTTTGTCAGAGAATAGTGTTATACTTACCATTGTCGACAGATTTTCCAAATCAGCACATTTTATTGTCACGGGTTGCCAGGGCAAACCGTGTGTGAATGATTTAGGACCCAGGAAGCGGCAGCTCTGGTGAAAGTGAGTTTAATAAACAAATGTAGATACAAACAGAAATGGCGAGGGTGAACGTGAAACAGGAAAATCTAAACTGGGCAAAACTAACAAAACTAACCAGAAACAAAGATGCAGGGAGTCACAGGGAAATACACGGGATGACGGACAGAGAGACGCAGATGAACCAGCAATTACTATGACAGAAGACACGACTTAAATACACTCAGAGAAACACAGGGAGATTACACACAGGTGGGGGACACAGCTGGGAGTGATTAACGTGACGAGACAAGGGAGGCAAACTGAAAACACTCACATAAGAAGCAGACCTTCACAATAAAACAGGAACTTACATATGCAAGGACACTGACTAAGAAATGTGGACTTGACACAGGAATACAGGGGCAGAAAAGGATAAACACTAAACTGAGGAAGAATAGAACCAAAATCACAATAATAGAAAACACAAAATGCTGGGTCAAAAGGACCCAGGATCATGACATTTATACCTTTGGACAAATTACCCACTGCCACTGCTACTGCTCAGCTGCTGGTTGATCATGTTTTTCGGCTCCACGGCCTTCCACTAGAAATAGTATCGGATCGGGGGCCCCAATTTACATACCTTCGGTCCAACAACATATACAGTGCTGCCAGCGTGTATGGAACAGAGCACGGTGAGCAATGCCGACCGTCATGTCCTCCAGGGATATTCAGCTATGAGTCACCTCCCGAAAGCTGGCTCCGCGTTTCATTGGGCCCTATGGAATTGACTCTGTCATCAGTCCAGTGCCGGCCCCACTCAAGCTTCCAGCATCCTGTCTTGGATTAAACTGGTTGTAGACATCCCCCTGTGTCCTCTACCCAAACCCCCTCCACCCGCCCGGCTCACCGCTCACCTTTGAGTCTGCATTTGAGTCTTTTCCCTGGGTAAAACCATCAGGTTTATGACAGTCTGCATCTATTCCCATGCGTTGTTGCGTCGTCCCTCATAATAGGGTAGAGGGTAATATCCAGGGTAGAGTACCTGGATAGAGGCTGCTGACATCATCTAGGGCAGAGGATAGTGGCTACATACATGATACAGGGCAGAGGATAGTGGCTACTTAAATTATCCAGGACAATTTACGCTGCTGACATAACAGCGTTTTGAGGGCCCCAAAAAGCGCTATATAAAATGCAATCCATGATGATTATTAGTATTATTATTATAACCAAGAAAGAGCATAGCGGCAGCATACATCGTCCAGGGCATATAATAGCTCCTGCATACATCATCCAATGCCATAGAATTGGGGCTGCTGACATCAGTAGGGAAGAGGCCCTAGATCGAGGCTGCTTACATCATCAAGGGAAGAGGATAGCGGCTACTGACATCATCTAGTGCCGAGGAGAGCGGCTCCATACATGGGCAGAGGCCCTTAACAGCGGTTGTTGATGTCATCCAGGCCAGAAGATAGCATCTACTGACACCATCCAGGGCAGAGGCCCTGCATAGTGGCTACTGAGACAATCCAGTGCAGGGACAATTGGTGCATCTGATGCTAGGACAATGACTGTCAGAATAAATGCCTTTGAGGCAATCCTCGAAAGGAATTCCCTTTTCCGCCACTTCAGTGGGTTCCAGCACGCATTGGAGGAGCTGCACAAAACCCGGGAGACCCTATGAGCTTGTGAGCTGGCAGATTTTTTCTGCTCCAGGGGCTCTACGTCAAAGAAGCAAGGCTCATCTCCCCCAGAAATGAGCCCCACCGCGGTGGTATCATCTGCAAACTTGATGACTGAGTTGTCTGGGTGGGTACTAACACAGTCATGTGTGTACAGAGTGTACAGTAGTAGAGGTTGAGGGCTGAGAAAAGATGAGGCCCCACTCTAACTCTTTGTTGGGGAATACTGACCTTAAATCAGCATGGTTGAAGTCCCCAGCTATAATGTGCACTGCGTTTGGATGGGAGTTCTGCTGATTGCTTATTGTCTTGAGCAGCTCCTCCGTGGCTGAGTTAGCATCAGCATTGGATGCACATACACGGCCGTTACCATGACAACAGTAAACTCGCGAGGTATGTAGATGGGTCTGCACTTCACAGTCAAATATTCCAAATCCGGGGAACAATGGCTGTCTACAGTCTTTGTGTTTTTGCACCAGCTGTCATTTGTGTAGATGCATAACCCCCTCCTTTGTTCTTCCCGGAGTGGCCGTTCCTGTCGTGACGGTGGACCTAGCTCAAAAGCCGAGTCCGGAATTGATGGCTGCAGCCAAGTCTCTGTGAGTAATATTATGCTGCTGTCCCGTACACACTTGTTGACTGCAATCTGTGATCTCAGTTCATCGATTTTGTTGGTTATGGACCTGACGTTGAAGAGGAAAATACTCGGAAGCGGTAGCTTATATGGGTCCGAGGGGCCCATCCAGCCGTCTGCCTCTGCTGGGGGGCCCAAGGGCCGTTCAGATGCCTGCCTCTGCCGGGGGGTCAGAGGGGCCCGACCAGCTGTCTGCTTCTGTTGGGGGGTCAGAGGGGCCCGTCCAGCCATATGCCTCTACTGGGGGGTCCGAGGGGCTCGTCCAGCCATGTTCAGTTCTTGCTGGGGAGCCCAAGGAGTCACTCCAGCACCTGGTGTCCACTGATGGCTCTGGTGACCCCACGCTGCCGTCTGGTTCCGAAGCCACCTCGCTGCCATCTGGTCCTGCATCCACCACGCTCCCTTCTGGTCTTGCAGTCGGACCTGTTTTGCCTGCATCGCTTCCTCCGCTGCCTTCCGTGCAGCCGGCCACCAGTACTGTTTTGCCTGCATCGCAACACTGGCTCCGTGGTCGGCCTCTGGATCTGTTTTTCCCATGCTGCCTTCCACACGGCCAGCCTCCGGACCAGCTCAGTCGCCGCTGCTGTCTTCGCAGTCGGCCTTCTGAACTGCCTTGTCGACACCTTTGCCTTCCGTGTGGCTGGCCCCCAGATCTGCTTCATCTCTGTTGCTGGCCTCCGGGTCGGCCCCCTGAACTTTGTAGCCTGTTGCTCTGGTGCTGTGGCCCTCCAGGTCGACCCCCGGAACTCCTGAACTGTGGACTGTTTGGCCAGTGGCCATCTGGTCAGCCCCTGAGCCGGTTATGGCCTGTTTTCTGGGCCTCAGGCCGTTCGTACTTTGTCTGGTACTGTTTTGGGGGCTCCGGGGTTTCTAGTGGACTTTCTAGTGTTTTGGACTCTGACAACAATGCTGTTCAACTGATGCTCACGAGGGTATAGTACCACAGTTTGTTCCAACACTGCTTTTATGCACATAGTGGGGGTTGTAAGTAATCCAAGAAAGGTGGAATTAGTAGCATGAGCTTTCAAGGCTTAATCACCCTCTATTGCTGCAGAATAGCTTTAAATTGTTAACCTGTTTTGTGTCCTCTGAAAAAGGCCTGTCACAGTGGGCTGAAGGCCGGTATCAAAACTGAACCCAAGTGCAGCAACCAAGAGAAGAGGCAGCAAAAGTTTTAACAATGTTTATTTGGCTAGATGCAAAACACAGAGGAATCATTAAGCATAACAATTTGGCAACAACTTGGCGAGGGGACGTGGAGACCTTAGGGTGAAAAATGTAGACTAGGGAGGTGAACTGCAGCTTAGCAGGTAATTTCTGGTGGTAGCACTGAGGAGGGGTTAGCATGGTCTTTGCAAATGGTCTTTACAAACGGCCCTGAACTGATGGCTTACTTGCAGGAAGAGTTAAGAGAAATTTGAGTGGAGTTGGCGAAAGTCTGGGTGAGCAGAATGAGGGGAGATGGCTGACCTGAGTTCCAGAGGATCCAAAGACAAAGGTAGCAGGAGGGCAGGCAGGTGAGGCACTGAGAGCCTTCCAGGCAGTGAAACAGGAGTGATGATAAGTATAACCAGGAGACCGAGAAGTGAGCGGAAGCCTGAGGTATGAGCCGTAATGAGACCAGGAACTGCAGCATAAGAAAGCAAGGCAAGTACAACACAATAACATGAATCATGAAAGGCCAGCTACCAAACTTTGGTAGCTGTCAAACTGGTTATTTAGATGTTGGTGGTTTAACTCCTTTCAGGTGAACATCATTAGGGAGGAGAGAGGAGGAGTTTGTAGAGGGGCTCAGGTGGTTATTTCTAGATGTTTTGCTGGAGAGCATGACAAACCTCTGCACATGAAAAAGAATGAATATATTCAAAGCTTTGAAAAATGGTGAAGGCTCGTGTAGGTTTTTTTTTCCATCTGGTCCTCTTCACATTGCCTTGCAACCGCTACAGTGGTGTTGGATACAATCTGGTAAACATGGTAAAATACTACAGTGATTGTACAAAATACACTTGCCTACAGCTTTTAATTAAGTGTGTAAACAAGGGTGCTGCAAATGTAACAGTAAATAATTATCAATCAATGCAATCTGGGAGTGCCTTTGTCGCTGTCTAACCATCTCAATCTACCTTCATCTGGAGACAGAATTCCTACTATTATTCTTCAAAGAATAATCAGAATATTGGACACCAATTGTGTATCAAAGCAAATACTTATAAAATGCTGATTTCAAGACTACAAAACTTTAATTTATGCTTTATAAAGAAAAATAATATTAGAACTCAAGTTTTCTTAGATCCTGACCTCGGAGTATCCTAAAGCTGATTCTGTTCACATGTTCAAAGTATGCATTAAACAAATTTTTTATGGCAATTTTTGGTTTTCAACCTGGAGTGAGAGCTTAGGTATTTATGCAGATACAATCATTGATGTGTGTGTGTGTGTGTGTGTGTGTGTGTGTGTGTGTGAGTGGTATTGCTTATAATATTCTGTAACACTTTGTTTCTTGTGCAGCATGTGGCTCAACTTCATTGTTTTAAATAAATAATTTTGGATTCGACTGGATTAGAAAACTACACATTCTATTTCATAAACAACAGGACATTTAGCAGTAACAGTTTGAGACAGAAGTCTGGCTGGTTTTTACAAGCATAACCACTTGCTCACAGAGAATAATAATTATGTTTAATCATTACTTACTTCCCTATATGACATCTGAGCCAGGCCAGTCTACCTCCCCCTCTACTTACATGATTATACCACATTATTATTCTAGCTGTACCCTTTGTGTGTCCTGCCATGCTAAAGTTAAACATCCTCACCTATAATTAACCCTGCTGCTTATTGTTCTGCATTATTACAGAGAGCCTTTCTAGACTTGCCCCTGGTTATAGCCAACACAAGAATGGCTATCATGATAAACACCTGTCCAGGTGAGTTGAAAACCAGTGCACTGTATCTGAGGTTTAAAGACCAACTGAAATGTTCATCACTGTCTCCATGAACTTTATTTGTAAGCTTAGAATACAATCTGAAACATCAGAATCCACTGTTATTGATGAGTATAGTAAATAATTTGTTAAGGACATTTTGTGCATATATGTCAGTTGTGCCATGTTTTCTAAATTATCTTTCATAAAAGCAAGTTCTTAATAGTTACTAGAGTCAAAAAGTTTAATTAACAAAAAAGATCAAAACACTGCCTTCAGTGATCTGCTAGGAGCAAGTCCTGGTGATCTGCGTGGTGAGGGAGAGTAACAGTTAGAGGCAGTCTTAATCTGTGGGATTATGTGGGACTATGGATGGGGAATTGTGAAAAGACTGTATTTCTTGGTAATTGACAGGATGCATGGGCACACTGGGAGACTAACAGGAAAACTGAAGTTATTATCACAGGAAAACACATAAATTAAACAGACTAGCAGGAGGCAGTTACACTGTAATGGCGAAAGCGATCTAGTGTAGTACTGTTGCCATAGCTGTTAAACACTCATGACCAAGGCCAGGAACAGGGGCTTTATTCAAAGAGAGAAAGAGAGAGAAAGAAAAGCCACATTTTGTTTTGATGACAGCTTTGGACACTCAGACAATAAACTGAAAGATGCCTGAACTGAACTCCATGTGGAAATTCTTTAACAGCAAATGTGGTGGTAGGGATTCCGTGGATTTTTTTATTCATGGAAGTCTGCTTCAAAAATAAAAGGCTTGATTGCTTGTGGGGTGTTTCTGGTTTGCAGTAATTTCTATCAAAAGTGGATCAATTAGGGAACAGTGGTAAACCAGGTACAGGATCATGGGAGGTCAAGGGTCACTGATGCACATGTGGAGTGAACGCAGCACCGTGTGGTCAGATGAACTGAAAAACCCAACAATCATATGACCCCCTATGAGCAAGCACTTTGGCAACAGTGGGAAGGAAAAACTCCCTTTTAACAGGAAGAAACCTCCGGCAGAACCAGGCTCAGGGAGGGGCGGCCATCTGCTGCGACCGGTTGGGGTGAGAAGAAAAAGAATCCAGCCTCTATGGAAGCTGCAGAATGTGAGTGAAGTTGGCCGCCCCACCTTCTTCAAATCCAACAAAAGTGGTATAACACGTTTGTGCTACGTTTGTGCTGGTTTGTGCTGCAAAAATTTTCCTTTGTGCTGCTATCATTTTAAAGATATTAATAAAAATTTCTAGAGGTCATCAGAGGTCAACCAGCCCCCCCACATTAATTAAATCACACAAAATGGGTGTCAAACGTTTGTGCTACGTTTGTGCTGGTTGGTGCTGCTAAAATTGTCGTTTGTGCCGCTTTCATTTTAAAGATATTACCAAAAGTTTCTAAAGCCAGCCACTTTCTTTACTGTAAAGAAATTGAGAGATATTAACCAGCATTGGATATTTTTTTCTTATGATCACACTCTTAAACCTAGTAATCAAACTGCTATAACTTATTTAAAAACTAGGTTAAATATAGCATTTAAAATAATTAATGCATTCGGTTGGAGAAAATACTTTATTTGCTGGTAACAAAATACAAAACTACGAGAACAATGTAGTATATAGTTTCCTGTTAGAAAAGGTAAATACATGGAACTGTCTGAGCCTCACAAGTCTAATACAATAACTGAAAAATAACAGCTATTTCCATCATCTAACTCACAAACTAGAAAAGGACTTTCTTTCATGAGATCTTGCCATCATTCCTTTGTGTAGAGCACAGCGTGCGGACATACGCTGGTGTTTTCAGATGCTATGGTTCCATCCTTTCTTAGGTCATCATACATCTCCCAGATGTACGGGGTACTGTGACAGAATGTCATATAATGCCCGAGTGTTTCTGGTGTTGGGCCCTCCTGAAATGTAATGACTGCTTTCAGTGTGAATTTCTCTCCTTGAAGTAGCAGAGTGGATGGGAATTAAGTAACCAAAAACCTTTTTGGACTGTGAAAAGTCTGCTTTCTGTAGAGCATTTTCCAAGGTCTGTGTCAATCCATACAAGCTCTCTCAGGGTGAAACTGTGACAAACAGTCCCTGTGCAAAGTTGCTTTCCTGATGAATCTGTTTTAAATGCTGTTGGAGATGCATCAGGACTTTCGATTGGTCTTAGGCATGGCGATGCTGGAAGGTTGAGCCCTTGTTCAACAGCAGACTGAAGGTGAGCTATGCCAAAAGCTGAGAGGACTGACAGATCAATGGAAACAAAAGGTATTTGCCTTGTGTTTGGTGTGTAAAGTTTGCAGTACTGGGAGGAACACTGTCTTGTGAAGTGAACACTTGGATTTTCCATCAATGTTTTTTGAATTACTGTGGAGACATGGCACTGTGCATCAACACGACGAACACCAGTCTTCAACTGAACAGGGCAGAATATTGAGCTCAGCACCTCTGCCCTTAATGAATAGGCATGTTGAGTGACACCCTTTGAAGCAAGGGATTTCACAAGCTGGAATACTTTGTTCTCCTCTGAACTATTCAACATGTTTTGAGCAGTACGACTGTCACAGTAAGCGCAGCACAGACTTTGACAGAAAGCATCAAAGGCACAGGTGTTCATGACACAGTATTATCCTTTGCCAAGTTTTACTGGTTGTTGATTATTTCCATTTTTTAACAGCCCTAGCTTTACTTTTTTCTTTTTCACAGCTGGATCTGAGTGGAGCCATTCAGGACAAGGGGAGAGGTATGAGGTCAATTTCCTCTTCTTTGGTGAAACTGCAAGGCCTCTCCAGTTTTCCAAAGCTGCTGTTTCTTCAATGTCCATGTCTGTGTCAATTTGGGGCTCCTGAGAGGGGTTATCATCCACTTCCTGCTCCACAAAGGCTTTGTGTGGATACTGACGCTTCACTGTACCATCCTGTCTGGCAACCTCTGCTTCTTTTCGTATTTGTTTTGCAGAACAGATCCGCATGTTCCCTTCAATAAAACCAAGATGACATGCAATGAATTTATCTATCCTTATAGGGAGATTTTCATGCTTGAACAGACCATGTTTAATGTTCGTGAACTCCGCTTCAACATTAGCTGAAGTTGCAGTGAGCTTTACGCTCTGAAATAGGGGAACCATTACTCCAGTCCAGAGTGGTAGGTATCCTTCCAATCTAATTAGGTGTGGGACGAGCTCAGGTAGATAGTGCATATTGTCTCGATCGCCATGATCTTCAGCATGGCACCTGCTCCCCTCACAAATATCTGCCACCCACTGCCTTAAGTCAGTGTTTATTTCTGTGCATGGATCCAATCTAATGTCTTCTTCTTACTTTTCATCAGAAACAGACATAGTCTCATCTGCAGTTTTTCTTTTCAGATTTGATTTGGACACTTCTGACATAATGGGGTTTCCAAAACTGTCACAACCTTCTGTCTCACTTAATGCCACAATAGCAATGCTGCGTATTAGTACCTTTGCTTCTTCCAAGGATTGGGACTTGACAAGTTGTGCCATTGATCGCACGTAGAAATCCCTCACCCGATGAGGCTTTTTTCTCAAACAGTCCCACTGGCAAATCATTTTGATTAAGTGTGCCACATCCACTCTGATGAAACATGGTGGTAGTTTGTAGGATTTTTTCCGAAGCAAGACACCAGAGCATTCATTAATGTAGCTCTTCAAATTTGAATGATGTGTTAAAGCCTTAACTAAAGCACCAAGTAAAGCTAAGGAGAAATCACAGATGGCCTCCTTTGGGATTGGTGCTCCAGCACGAATCCATTCCGATAACCATCTTGTGATTGCCTGGACATCATGTCTCTCTGACAACATTTGCACCACTGGGACATGAGAGTTGTCCCTTCCTGTTAACACACCTTGATACAGGAAGACAAACCATTAGGCCTGAGAAGCTTTTTTACAACTGAGCCAGTCGCATCAAAGGCGACTATGGGGTGCTTTTCAGTCTTGTACATCAGCATTTGAGTGTGACTCCAGTAGTGACAGAAGAACTTGTCTAATCCAATGTCCCAAATGCTTCCACTGTGAGGGGAACTGTAGTTTAATGAGTGGAGAGACAGTATTGGGTTTTTATGAGCAACTTCTAGTTAATTTTGTTCGTGTTTGGCTTTGTGCAGAGTTGTCAAATTTGGTAGATGGCTTGGCTCTGGATCACCAAAGTCCATCAGCTTTGCTGCCTCTGATGCTCTCCACACATGGGGCTGCAGTCTGCCTTCACAAAGTTCTTTTGTTACTTGTGCCCTCAGACTTCCGGACATGGCTCTCTTAGAAAAGCCAGTGTGCATGGATTCATCCGTGTTTGCCATTACACACTTCAGCACCATTGGACAGTGATTTTCAGGTTCCTTTTCACATGCAATGTACAGCCGGCCACTACACTCTTTGCAAAAGCCTCTGATTTTAATAAAACAAGATACAGTTCTGGGATACACCTTGGCTCGTTTAAAAGTAATGGTGCATGTACTTTTAACCTCTTTCCAGATTCCCTGGTTTACAACATGAGTCCATGTACCTGGCTTCAAAATTGTGTATTCCCTTTTCATGAAAGTATTCTTTTTGTATGTGACTTTATGTGGAATCATATGTATCCTCTGTTCAAATGGGAGCTCCACATTGAAAGTCTTGCAGTCTTCGTTTTGAAAAGGAGAGCTGCTTTGTTCAAAATCATTATCATTGTCACTGCTGTCTGTGTCAGTCAGTCTCTCTTCATCACTGTAATCCAGAGCAGCCCATACATTGTGTCTGTTTAATTTAACAAAAGTGTAAAGAGCTTTTGGTGTCATCTTTTCACCAAGTTGTTTGCATAGATTTTGCCATATGTCATCACTTGGAGTTGAAACTTTTCCATTTTTTATGACTGCTTCTTTAGAAGCACTAAGGACTTCAAATACTGCAATTTTGTCCACCACTGATTTCTTTGGCATCTGTCAAGCAAAAATTAAAAATGTGATATATTACTGCTATAATTTGGTTATAACTTTAATTCTACATCTTTAAGTGGACATAAAAGTACTTACTTTGATACACTGTTTTGACGTAGTAAAGTGAAGTGTTGATGATTGCTGTTGCTCATGGGATCTAGCTTAAAAATGCAAATAAGATAGCTAGCACATGTTTTCTTCAACTCTTGTTTTTTTCTCTCAGAAGAAGAATGTGTATGATAGCACCCCTGGTGATCACAAACCAAACACAGGTCGCTAAGTTTGTTTTTTTGGCAGAGTTTATCAGTTTATCCTTAACACGATCTAGTTCAAAATTCATTTGATCGGTATAAAAATGAATTTAGTCAATGTTCAAAGCTCATCATTAAAATACTTGTAGATAAATCCAGACTCTGTTGAGATAAATCTGTGTCTGTGTCAATCCCACACGTGTTTAATAGCCCACTCATTTAATAGCCCTTTGTGACCATGGCTACAGAAGTTTGACTCTTGCAAAAAATATAGGTCTGCCCTTTCAGGTAACATTGACAGTTACCTAAGATTCACAGTTCTGCAGGCTGTTTGGAGCCTTTGAGTTCAGATTTCCTGAATCACTGAAGTGCACTCCTGTGTATGTTAATTTTATACAACTTGGTCATGACAGCCCACATACAAATGACAGCACTTTTGTTAATATTAGCATTTGACTTAAAAGCTACAGTTCACATATTATTAGGTTAATGTTTTAACAACCATTAGCATTTTAGCATATACCCTGCTGGTAGCACACTAGATGGAGTAAGGTAATGTTAAG
>NW_005188312.1:47268-50057 GCF_000239375.1 Pundamilia nyererei
TTTAGCAGCACAAACGTAGCACAAACGTTTGATACCACTTTTGTTGGATTTGGGTAATGTGGGAGTGGCTGGTTGACCTTTTGACCTTTACATTTTCATTAATATCTTTAACAGAAGCAGCACAAACGACAATTTTTGCAGCACCAACCAGCACAAACATAGCACGGTTGATTGACACCCATTTTGTTTGATTTAATTAATGTGGGGGGGCTGGTTGACCTCTGATGACCTCTAGAAATTTTTATTAATATCTTTAAAATGATAGCAGCACAAAGGAAAATTTTTGCAGCACAAACCAGCACAAACGTAGCACAAACGTTTGATACCACTTTTGTTGGATTTGAAGAAGGTGGGGCGGCCAACTTCACTCACATTCATATGATTGTTGGGTTTTTCTCAGTATCTATGAAGCGCCTTGAGGCGACTTATGTTGTGATTTGGCGCTATATAAATAAAATTGAATTGAATTGAATTGAATTCTGTCAACGACCGTGGCAGTAGCAGACTGTGGAGTTGCAGGTTAAAAGCTGACCCAAACACAGGACTCTGATGACGATGATGAACAGGGAGTGTATTTACCGCGGACGATACCAAAAAACTGTATACAAAATCAGGAACTGTGGCTACCCTTGTGAGTCTTCCTGAATCCCACACAGTGCACAAGTGTCTATGAAAAAGTAAAAACAGCCACCCAAAAAACACTCCTGTTCCCACATCGTGACTCCAAAAATCAGGCTTTGCGCCCTGATTCCTGGCAATACATAACACACAGGTTAGCAGGATCATTCACAATAGCGAGGGGTTTTTTTTTCATACAAAGTCCACAGCTGTACTGATAAGTGGGACTTTAGAATCCAGCGCAGACTGGAGCTCAGCCACACTCTTAAATAGGTCACTCCTGACAACAGTCATCTGCTACAGCTGGCTTTGGATGACGGTAGGTGTAGCTGCCTCCAGCGTAGGAACACCTCTGGGGTCGCGATCCCTCTGGCAACCCAAAACTTCCAGGAGCATGAACACATAAAAATACGCAGGGAGACGGGGTGGGGGGTATTGGAAATTTGTCAGTTAGAAAAATGAAGAATGTCAGTTATTTATCAGTAATATGATGTCAGATGAAATGATAGTATCTTATATCTCCAAATGGAAATGTATTAAGCCGTGAGAGGAGCTGATATCCAGTTCGCTTACATTTCCAGATATTACTTAACTTACCGGACATTTTCATTCGGGTAAGTTCTATATATGTTCATATCACTCTTTATAGCTTAATAATATTATCGTTGGAGGTCTCGGAGGTTATAGAAATTGCGAACAAACATCGAATGGGAGTGACTTTGCAGACATACGTGCTATGTAACGATTCACTGATTCTTTCGCACAACTGTAGGGAAGCGTGCCTATGAAATGGCTGTAATATCTTGCCCGATTATCAATGTGGTAGTTTGCATCAACTTTACAATTATGGACACATAATATGACAACGAGATTTTAGCAGTTCATTGACAAATGTATAACATTAATTGTGGTAGGGGGTGAACCATGGCTATTACACTCGATGCACTCCAGCTGACACCTTGGTTTGAATGACAATGTACTCACAGTTTGGCGGCTTGAAAATAGCCAAATCTTGCACCCAGCCGTTAGTAAATTGGATGTGCGCCTCCAGCGATTTGTAATTACGAAACTGGTTCGCAGTGTAAGCGCTTACTCCACAAGCAAGATACATAAAGATATTGGGGTAGGATAATGGCGGTAAGTCGTCAGTGGTTTTTACTCAACTGCCGTATTTCATATGGGTCCACATTTGCGATCCACTCTATTTTTTTTCAAGTAACCGCCGCTTTGCCTGTGGACGCAATCGGTCTCTATACCGTCCATTTTCTTTTGAGCTTCTTTTAAGCATGTTTATTGTGGTCGTCGTTCCAACACAGTGTGTTTGTTTTGATTTGTGGACCCGGAAGATGGTGCCACGCTCCCACAATACATTGCGGCATGACATCAACTCCAAAGCCCTATACATATGTACTATAATAAGACATCCCTTACTGATGATGATAAACAACTGCTATGCACTGCAAATTGGAAAAAGCACCAACAGATGATAATCTGTTGGTGCTTTTTTAAGAGTCTCGCTGCAGCATTCTGCACAGTCTGAAGACAGATGGAGATATCATCTGAATTTCAGGAGCGGGACCACTCCTCCTTCATGCCCCCTTCGGCCTCAGGTTATAAAAACCCCCCTTCTCCAATACCTGCTCTTCTCATTTTTATGCGAACACCCCTCGTCGTCAGACGCCTTGCAATTCTAAGAGCTTGATTCTTACTCACCCTTCGGCCCATTACCATGGATTCCTCGTCACTCAGCCCATCGGACCAAGACCTCACTCTTTCTCCACCTGATTATCCCCGGGCAGTTCGGGATCTGCAAACTGATCTCCCCAGTGGAGCCACTGCGGAGTGCCCTATTACAGCTGGCCCATCTGGCGCGCCTTCCAGCAGCCGTCCTCGCCGTGCAGCCGTCAGGTCTGCCATTCGCATTCCCCGGACCTCCTCTCTCCCCTTCCATGCAAAGCTACAACCTCCGATCCCCTCCCAGTAAAAGTTCTCGGCAGAGCTCCACTCCGGATCACCCTGAGGGGCGTCTCTGGCCCGTGATCGCTCTCAGCCTTCAACTCCGAGGATGCGCCGCCGTTCAATTCAATTCAATTCAATTCAATTTTATTTATATAGCGCCAAATCACAACATAAGTCGCCTCAAGGCGCTTCATAGATACAGAGAAAAAAAA
>NW_005188313.1:0-17313 GCF_000239375.1 Pundamilia nyererei
CGCATAAGTCTGTCTGTCCTACGTATCTCTGGCCCTTTCCTCTAAATCCTCCTCTTCCTCTGCCTCTATTTCCTCTCCACTGTCCCTGTCTGTTACCTTCTAAATCCTCCTGAGAATGCAATAAACCCTGTTTCTGGATCTAATGTGAAAGTACCTGTGCTTGCAGTGTTTTTTTTTTTTTTTATTACACGGAGAGCGTGCTCGGCATGTTGCAGTGCGTCGGCTAGTGGTCCCGTATTCATTGTGACCCAGTGTTTCCAACGTGGGATTTCACTGAGGGTAGCAGGCCATTCAGGAATGCATGTTTTAGCTGCTGTTGGTAAGGACCGTCAGGACCTTCATTATAATCCATTCCTGAATGTTGCCTAAAAACCGGATGCAGGCGATCTAAAAAATCGGACACTGTTTCATTTTCTTTTTGTTTCACTTCACCAATTTTGCCATAGTCAGCCCTTGGAGCTAATTGTACTCTGATGCGATCATATAAATTTGCGACGGTGGTTTCTAGTTCTTGACTTACAGGTGTTAAGGGCGTTCCATCAGCAGCGCTACCTGTGTAATCTCCCCTAACCGTTCCCATTTTTAAACCTAGTACGTCTTGTATTACTTGGAACATTTCATGACCATTTAAATACCACTGTCTTCTGATCATTTCTACTGCATCTCTCCAGGGTATGAAACCTTCATTAGGAGGGGGAACATCTTTTAACACATTTTGCCTATCTTTTTGTGACCACGGCCGAAACACGAATGTATTTGGGTTATTATCACGTTGTGCCTCCTCTCCATCTGCTTCACCTTCCCCTGTGAGTTGGCAGTATCTAGGGTCTGGTACTGCTATCATGGGAAAAATGCCGGGAGGACCAGGTTGACATCACCTCCCATATCTCGTCCGTAACGATCTTTTCCTATTTTTTCCTGTGGATTTTCACCTAGTGCCATTTTATCTAACATGTTTTGTGCCTCTGCATAAGAACCAGGTTGAGGTCTAAACGGATCACATGATAGTTTAAGGGGGGGGGGGGCAGCAGCGGGAGTGGGGGTTGGCCGTGCAGCAGGGGAAGTGGGGGTTTGATACTTCTGCTTTTTCTTTTTTCTTTTCTTGTTTCTTTTGTTTATTCTCACATTGTCTATCTGCCTTTCGCTTCCATACTTGGAAATATTCTAATTCTTGTGTGCGTTTTCCTTTTTTCTTTAAACCTTTTGTCTCTCCTAGTTCTTTCAGTAATGCTCCTTTAAGTTGTGATAGTGCAGATGGGCTACATTTTCCTTCCCAGGTGGAACATTTGGTCTTTTTAGGATTTCTCCATCTTTGCACACTAATTTGTCCGGCGCCTGGGCATTTTTTTCTAACCACTGTTCGTCAACAGTAAACTTAGTGGGCTGATTACCCATTAAAACAAAACTGCAGAGCTTTCTCTGGTATTAGACTTAAAGAGTGGTTACTGACTACACCCTTCTACTCCACTCTATTTAGTGGAGCGGTGTCAGTTTTATGAGGCTGAACTGAACCGTTCTCTTTTGTCACCAGTACTTCAGCTACTGACAGGAAATAAAATAACAATAACAATGAGAGTGATTCAGCAGTGTATTGTGCTGATTAAATCAATTCACTCTCAACACACAGAAAAAACATACATTTACACAGTCGCGCAGACCTTTTCGGCAGGTCAGTCCTAAAAGTTCCCAATTTAAAATTCTTTCGGCGGATTAGTCCTCTTTGTACAGATCCGTGCAGTGGATCAGACTCATTAAATCCCTGGATTACTCCTAAAACCTTTATTTTGGACATCCTTTCAGCGAATTACTCCTAAAACTTTTATTCTGAAAATCCTTTTGGCGATTACTCCTAAAACGTTTATTTTGAAAATCCTTTCGGCGGATTGCTCCTCAGTTCGTTTTACGCAAGTGTAAGTGAGTGGTTTCTTTTCCTTCCCAAGATTCTCTGGCAACGTTGAAAGTCAGCCACTGGATCCCAACGTCGTGGACCACTTAATGACACTGGCCAGAACCCGAATTTCACGTCTCTGGACTTTCACTCCTACCTAGAAGAGGCTGTCAAAAGACTTTCAGTGCAGTTTCCACGACGCCAGGACACAGCGGCCGATGCTTCCTCTCTGGCTCGAAGGACCAAGAAAATGTGAGGAGAAAATTGTTTAGAAGATAAAAACATTTCCATAAAAGGAGAGACTGTTCGCTTGTCAGCTGAAACAGGAGGTAGCTTGGTATGTATAGAAATTCAGACATTCCCATAAAACGAGAGAGAGAGAGACCGTTAATTTGTCTGTTAACACAGGAGGTAGTATCGTATGTCACCGCATTCTTCTACACATATGGCTTCAATCTCTTTTCCTGTGGTGGTTCCAATTCACAAGCTCTTCCTCCTTTAAATGAAGCTACAACTAAACATAATTCACAAAATTAAAAATCTTTCATCAGCGCCAGTGTCCTGCAGGTTTTAGATGTGTCCTTGCTGATATGAATGGCTAAATTACCGCCTCAACATGTCTCGAAGTTCTCCAGAGGTCTGGTAATGAACTTATCATTTGATTCAGGTGTGTTGACCCAGGGTGATATTTAAAACCTGCAGGACAGCGGCCCCCAAGGCCTGCGGTTCGAGACCCCTGCGCATGCTCTCCACATGCAGGGCAACGGATGAAATCATTTATATGTCTGGTTTAAGTTTTTCTTAGACAACCCAATGGAAACTAAAAACATACACAACAATTTCAAATCAACTTTATTGTCAACTTTTTATGTGTACAAAGTGATTTTGCTATAATTTAGGTACATGAACACATCACACCCAGACAAAAAAGACTGCACAAATACGCGTGATCATATGTTTCTCCTCGTATTGTCTTGTATGTTTTATCAGTTGTCTTTTACTGTGAACTTAGTGACCACGAGAAGTTCATTAAACAAACCGCTGATTGCCTATTAAAATGAAAGTCATGTCATGTCAAACAGTTTGTCTGATTTCTTTCCTCCTGGCTGTTCTGTTTGTATATAACCTCCATCACCCCAGACAGCCTCAGCATGACCAAACATTACAATATAAAACGTGAAATCCACACCCTGTAAATGCTTTCACCACACCAACATGAAGTTATATGTTTCTTCTCTTAAAAATAAGGACTATGTTTGCTGAATTCAGAGACTTCAGACTGAAGCTGCTGTCTCCCTGCAGCCTTTAGACTCCTTTTAATTATCTCATCATCTTTTTTTTTCTTCCACAAGAGGGCTCTGTAGAGGAGGAAAAAGACAGAGCAGAAACTGTTACCTTCACCTGTCCTGGCTTGGACAGAGCAATCACAGCAGG
Source organism: Pundamilia nyererei (assembly GCF_000239375.1). Classification (NCBI taxonomy): domain Eukaryota; kingdom Metazoa; phylum Chordata; class Actinopteri; order Cichliformes; family Cichlidae; genus Pundamilia; species Pundamilia nyererei. Next base: position 3,323 of record NW_005188313.1, read on the forward strand.
GGATGTTTACAGCAAGCAGGAACCTACAAGACTGAAAGATGAAACTCAAGCAACAAAACTGCAGTTCCTCTAATGTCAACTAGAGGCTCCAGCAGTGAGTCAAATCGCCTTGATGCATGCTCAATCATCCACATGAGTAAATCTCCAAAAGTTGATTCTGTTCATCTGGACGTAGCATTTTCAGTGGGAGAAACGTTTCAGTGGGCTTTGATCATGATTATGAAGGAACTGACCTCCCAGCCCACGGACCTCCTTCAGTGGTGCTAGTTTCTGTCATGATGCAAATATACTGTTTATAAGATTGGGGAAAGTGACTTCTTTAGCTGAGACTAAAGAAGTCACTTGGATGAGTGACAAAATGTTCTCCCACTAAAAATGCTACTTCCAGATGAACAGGATGAACTTTTGAAGATAGTGAATCCCGTGTGAAGATGTTAAAACTTTTCATGAGAAAAAAAAAAACATTTCTAGCCTGGCTGTTGATCATTTTCTCCTGAATAAAAACTGTAGAGGGGTGATTTGTGTTTTACAACTCACCTGCTTAATAGTAAGTAACACAGTTAACATTTTTGCTAACTCTTGTTATTTTTCAGTTTTTTGTCAGCTAGTCTTAGTGAAAAGACCTTTTTCCACCTTAAACACCTATGTAGTGAGCAAAACATTAAAGAGGCCTGAGCAAATATAACCGGTTTCAGACTACAGTTAATCTGACTGTTGGTAACAAATTAAAAAAAAAAAAAAAACAGGACAAAAATACTCTCGGTGTTTTGCTGTTTTCAGTAAAAATGTGGTCTGAATGGGTTTTTTTTCCGAGAGTAGAAAAGGATCACACAGCCTGACACACAAAATTTTATTTACTGATTTAGTACCTCTGAAACTGCTCGAGTGAAACCTCCTTCTTCAGCGGCCCAAAGAAGTAACCAGTTTTAGAGCCTCCTCGGGAGTATCAAAACCAGGTGCAGATTGAGGTACACCTTGACCACGCTCACAGATTGAGAGGTTCTTTTTCAGATCATGAGGATCAAACTTCAGCACCTGAACAAGAAAATGTACAAAGAATTTATTTTACTGATACTGAACACCTAAACACTCTACAACAGTTAAACCAGCAGTTATCAGAGGGCCACTAACAGCTGCAGCTTTAAGATGTTTGATATCTAAGAATGTTCCTGCAAAAGGAGCAGTGAAGGTACCTGTCCACTCTTCACATACAGGGCGAGGGCCACGTTATCCCAGACATAATATTCATCATTGCAAGGAACAACGACTGCCAGGTTGTTTTCCTCATCTCTTCTCAACTCATACCTGAGAAGAACACCAAAAATTTAGCATTTTAATGAGTTCAGAGATTTTTAAACTGCTTTAAAACACCTCACTGACACAGCTGAGAGAGAGAGAGAAAGACGGAAAAGGGAAGCTCAGGTGGCTGCAGGTAAAGCACACAGGTGGAAATTATTTTTCCTACCGGTGTGTCTCACACATGGCCTCTGATGTCCAGATGAAACGTCCATCTCTGTAAGCACAGACGGCCCTTGGTTCATCAACCAGCTTGGGATACTGTTCGAAAGCCTCGTCATCATCCGGGCTGTGGACCAGCACAGCATACATCACTTCTTGTTTGTACAGGGAAGTCTTGAAGACCCGCATGACAGGCAGCATCCCGGAGCAAAACTGGAGAGAAAAAGACATGTTTTATGAGAAGAGATCTACAAATCAGTAACCCGATGAGCTGACATAAACAGACACACCTGGTTATTGTAATTTTAGTCATCTCTGCGCTTGTTGATTGTCTTTTTCTGTTTGTTTAGTGTCCTATTTGAACAAAATGTAGTGATTTTCTGTTCTATTTTTTTGTACTTATCAGTGAGCTTCACATTAATGTTTGTGTCCACTGGAAGAAAAGATTTAAGACTCTTTTGTGAATTCAAACATTCATTTAAACTGAAGGAGTCCATACCTGCTCGCTGTAGGCCTTAAGCACCTCCTGCACCGTGAAGGTGAAGCGGTACGAGCCATACCTGGACTTCTCACTGAAGGCTGGAGAGGTGGCAAAGTCCATCAGGAAGTTCTGCTGTCTGTGGGCCTGCTCCTCGGTCCGGTGTGGGAAGGTATTCTCCAGGAGCGTCCTCTCAGCTGACAAGATCTCCTCTGGTGCCACAGCCAGACTCCACCACACCAGAGACAGTCTGTCTGGTTCCTCTGCTCCATTTAAAGGATCCTTGAAGCCTCCATCTTTGTATACCTGACACAAAGATTCTCTGCCTGTGTCATGTTTCAGACGAGACACATGGAATTCTGGTTTGGGGTATTCAGGAATATTCATTTTGAAAAGGTACCTGTTTCCCAACCCAGAAGCTCGAGCTACTTCTCTCAAACCATCAAGCTTTAAATGCATATATTTTTGAAAATGTTCCATTGTTCCTCTTCTGTTTTCATAAATCTCCATGATGAGATAGAGGAGAGTGTAGATAGGCAAATGAAAGCTTCTGCCAGGAGTATCAGAGGAGAGGAGTGACCTGTGTCGCTGGCAGCCTGCATATTTATACCGCTCTCCGCCACTGACTGATTACCATAAGCTACAAGTTCACCTTCAAACACATCCACCCACACAAACACTTAGAACCAATAAGCCACTTCAAATCGTGTTATTGTAATCAGTGTGGTGTAGAAGTAGGTGTGTACTGTAGTATACTACACGTGTTCATGCAAAGCTGCAACAGGCAAGGAAATCCTTTCACATCTTTTGGGCACAATGAGTTGCTGAAGAACAAATTCAAGAAAAAGCAGATTAATGAAAATAGGAAATATCCTCAAAACTGATTTTTCTTATTCTACAACTTCAGTACAAAAAGTTCCACTTCTCTTTGTCTCTGAACATGCTACAGTCATATATATCATAGACTGCAGAGTTTGTGTTGTGTTCTTTAATATAAAAATAATCACAAATGTTCTCAGTATCTTTGCTTTGAAGGTTCAAAATCACGGAGAGGTCTTTCAAGCTGACCTATTCTAAGCTGTTTTTCCTCCTCCAATTATTGTATAAATGAAAACTCATTTCTAAGGTCAAATGGTGGAGAGTCCCAGATTTAAGCCCCATGGGAGTGTCCCCCCAGAGAGACAATGGACCTCTGTTGATCCTCTGTCTAATCAAACGAGCCATGGTGTAAAAATGGGTGTAGGTCTAATCAGCTAAGGTTTCGGGTGAGCTCATTGTGAAATCTAACCCCACCCTGTCATGTGATTTCCTGAGGTCAGAAGGCCCAGGATGTGAATAAGTGGGTGTTTACAGGAACTCACAACACATATTTCAGGTTTACAAATATTTTCTTCTTTACCCGGGAAAAGAAACACAGATAAGTCTTGCTTTGCTTTTAGATGAAACTGGTTCAAAAAACAGGATTCAGATGGTGACACTGAACACGTTCTCCATGTTCTTTAACTGCCAAATAATTTTTAAGAAGAGGGACATTTACAGGAAATCAAAACCTATGTTATAACCATCAAGCACCTCTTGCTATTGTGGAGCAGGGAGATTATTTTACTGCTATTGTTAAATAATTATCATCATTACCATTGCATTAATAATAGAATCTGCAGCATTGATATTGTATTCAGAGGTTTAAACAGTGTGTGTCTTTTAGAAAGACGAAGTGCAGCAGTTGACAGGAAGTTGCAGAGAGTTTGCAGAAGTGAAAGCAGAAGTGAAAGCAGAGTCTAAGTTATTCTGAGAAGCAGGTTAGACGAGGCTATTTGAATTACTAGGTTATTCAAATTGTCTGTTATACGTTTATATTCTTTTACTAAGCTCTTAGTAGAGGTTCTTGATTAAAACATTTATTCAACATAGTACATGTAGTTTCAGTTAGGTTATTACACATAAAATTCCTTTGCGATACAGGAGCATGTAAAACTGTACTAATTGTAGAAGTCCCAAATGTAACTTTCTCAAAAGACACCATAATTGTGAAATCAGCCTCAGGACATGTGACAAAACAGCATTTAACCGATCCCCTCTTTATGTCACATAGAAATAGTGGCCGTGGCTGCAAAAACCAGTGCATTTATGACCCATCTTGCCCAGTGAATCTGTTAGGAAGAGATGCTTTAACAAAATTAAAAATAGGAGTTATCCCTGAAGCAAGTGGCATGCAAGCCAGACTCCTACTCTCTGACAGACAAACTGAAGACATTTTTGTTTGTGAAGGGCTAGGCGAGCCTAATTATTACTGGACTCTAGACTTGAACCTCTAGAGGCCAAAGCTAATATGTACTTACCTGAGCACTCGTGCAGGCAAGACCCAGCAAAATACCACAACACCCTGTGGTATAAACACATCCCAGGCCCAGACCAAATTTATGATCAACAAGTACACAGATTAGGACCACAAAAGCTAGTCCTACAGCACCTGTATGTGACACAGAGTGGCAATGCAGTATGCTCAGTGTTACAGACAGACCCAGTGCAGCGCATAAACAAAATGGCCAACGCTCATGTATCTGTAGCACGTAACGACCAAACGTCCTGGCAGGAGTTAGGTACAGTGCTGAGATCTGTAGAAACAGACAGATATGACAAAACAGAGTGTGAAGGCTGGCAAAAAGGCCGCAGAACAGGCTGCATGCGATACACTTTATGCTGGCCGCTGACCACCACACCAGCTACACATTTAGCCACAACAGAACAAGATGAATGACAAATATTAACATTTGAAACACACCCCGAGCTAGAAAAGCTACCAAAGACATTATGGTCTCAAGGACCAACAGATGTTGGCCTAATTAAAGGAGCAGATCCAGTAGTGGTGAAAACTACAACCACATATAGGCCTGTGAAACCGCAATACCCCTTGAGTGCAGAAGCAAGAGAAGGAATTAGGCCAGTAATAGCAGACATGCAGAAAGCAGGTATTCTCATGAAGACTAATAAAGCCGCATGTAACACGCCAATTTTTCCAGTAAAAAAGGCTAATATAGGAAAATATCGCCTAGTTCATGACCTCAGAGCAATAAACGAGGTAACAGAGCAAATACCTCCAGTAGTTGCTAACCCACATACCATCTTGAACCAAGTAACTCCAAAGGAACAATGGTTCTCGGTGATAGACCTCTCAAATGCATTTTTCTCTGTTCCTTTACACCAAGATTCGCAGAATCTATTTGGATTCACTTTTGATAATGAAAAATACACGTACACCAGGCTACCACAAGGCTTTCAAAATAGCCCAACGCTATACGCAGAAGCCTTAAAGAAATCAATGTCATCTTGCTCCCTCCCTGCTCCAGGAAAATTTCTGCTATATGTAGATGATATATTGATTACAGGCCATACACAAGATGATTGCAGAGAAAACACAATGACGGTTCTGCAACATTTGGCAGAACAAGGCCACAAAGTGTCCCAACACAAGTTACAACTGTGGAGCAACAAAGTAACATACTTAGGACATCAACTAACTGGCCAAGGCCGCACCTTACTGGAAAGCAGAAAGACAGCAGTCCAGAATGCACCGAAGCCAATCAACAAACAACAAATGATGAGTTATTTAGGTCTGTGCAATTTCTGTAGATGCTGGATTCCAGAGTATGCACTGCTGGCCCAGCCACTACAGAACCTAATTTATGGAAAAGACCTAGCATTAAAAGACAAAATACAGTGGACCCCAGAAGCAGAAAAAGCTTTTACCGATTTAAAAATAGCATTTGTGGAGCAGGGAAATTATTTTACTGCTATTGTTAAATAATCATCATTATTACCATTGCATTAATAATAGAATTTGCAGCATTGATATTGTATTCAGAGGTTTAAACATTGTGTGTGTTTTAGAAAGACTTAGTTGCAGGCTGACAGGAAGTTGCAGAGAGTTTGCAGAAGTGAAAGTTATTTTGAGCAGCAGGCTAAGTACTAGGTTATTCAAATTGATCATTGCTTTAACAATGTAACAGATAGCTTTAAGAAGGCCTTAAGATGTTTATGATGATGATAACTTTGTATTCCAGATGCAGTTATAACTATTTTATACATATTGCATATCTGTGCTTATTTGAGTTGATGTTCAGGTTCTTTAAAAGGTTTAAAGCTTCACTGACGTGACTGTTCAGATGATCCATGTTGAGGGAAAACTAGAACATAGAAGGATAATTGCAATACATGCTTACAAAACACTTATATCAGGTCATTTTATATTAAGGTTTCATTAGAGGTTTTTGATTAGAACATTTATTTAGTAGAAGACATACACATAGTCTCAGTGAGCCTCTGTCCTGGTGAAAGGTCAGAAGTGCGAGAGGTGACATAGAGGCTGAGTGAGGTCAACACACACACATTAGTTAGATTTATTTATAGGAAAGAGTTTAGACATGTCTGGTGCTAACTGCGAACGTGTCTCGGTGAAAGAGGAACCGTTCCTTGGTGTCTCGGCAAGAAAGAGGAACAAGACAAGAACTGAAAGGTAGACAGGAAGGGCCAGCCATGAAAATAGAAGATGATGTTCTTCTTAAAAGTCATTGTGGTGTTGATTTGACGTATGTATAAAATGTATCTGTGACGCATGAGGGGGCGTCAGTAAATCAAACCCTGATGCTATAAAAATCTGTTTATGCTTTGATTAAGTCGAAGATCAATTGCTGTCTGTGTACAGAATGGTCTTCCCACACGTGTATCATTAAAATCATTGTTTGACCAAGATCTTCTGGACCATGGTGGTTTGTACTCTCCTTCCTCAATATTTGAACCTTAACACATTGCAAACATGTACCGTCTTAGCATTACCAGACTATGAAAAACCTTTCATTCTCCATGTCGATGGAGCAGCAGGGTACATGAAGGCAGTTTTAACTCAAGCTTTTGGAGATAAACAACGTCCATTGGCCTTTTACTCATGCAAACTTGACTCTGTAGCTGCTGGATTACCCACCTGCGTTCAGGCGTGCGCAGTAGCAGCAGAGGCAGTTAAAAAATGTGCAGACATCGTTCTAGGACATAAGTTAATCAACAAAGTCCCAAATGCTGTGACCTCCATTTTGCTGCAAGCGAAATTATCTTTTCTTACACATGCCAGGCAGCTGTCATATGTAGGAATCTTACTTTCGCAATCACACATAACAATAGAGAAGTGTGGCCAACTGAATCCGAGCACAAGATGGGGAACAACATTGCTGCATGCAAAAATTAGAGGAAGAAACAAAACCTCGAACTGATATACATAGTTCCCCACAGCCCAGTTTGACTAATGTTTTTGTGGACGGATCAGCGTCAAAAGACACTTTCGGTAGAAATTGTGTGGGTTACGCGGTCACAACCGTTGATACAGTGGTAGAGGCAAAATCTCTCAGTTCCTCAAACTCTGCCCAGAGTGCGGAACTGACTGCGGTCATTAGAGCATGTACACTGTACAAAGGTCAAAGTGTCAATATATACACAGACAGCCAATATGTTTATTCAGCAGTTCACCATTTTGCGAAAATGTGGCAAAACAGAGGAATGACAACCTCCACAGGCACCCCGGTTCAACATGCACACCTTCTAAAAAAGCTACTAGAAGTGATAACGTTGCCAAAAGAACTAGCACTATGCAAATGTGCAGCTCATCAAAAAGATGACACAGAAATAACGAGAGGAAATAACTTTGCTGATAAAGCAGCCAAAGCAGCTGCAGAAAAACACATTGATGTTTTAACAACAGAAACCATAGATTTAATACCATTAGAAATACTAGCAGATGCACAGAAGACGGCATCACTGAGTGAACAAAAATCTTGGTTGAAAGATGGAGCAGAATTTAAAGACAATCTCATGATGCGCAATGGCAAACCAATACTTCCAAAATCCCTTCATAAAACAGCGGCTTTAGTGACACACTCGAAAACTCATGTGTCATCAGGAGGGATGATTCATATACTTAATAAACAATTCTACACAAAAAATTTTGAAAGTTCAGCAAAAGAGTTTATCAGAACATGCATGATTTGCCAAAAACACAATGCACAGGGAAACTTAAGACCCAAACGAGGTCGGTTCCCTACACCACCACACCCATTCCACACTATCCACATGGATTTTATAGAACTAAATGAATCTCAATCCTCCAAGTATGCACTTGTGATAATAGATGTATTTTCCAAGTGGCCAGAAATATACCCAGTGGAAAAAGCAGATGCGATTTCAGTAGCAAAATGTTTGTGCAACCATTACATACCGACATATGGCATTCCAAGCTTAATACGGTCTGATAACGGCACACATTTTGTAAATGAAGTAATAAGTAAAGTCTCTGAAGCTCTAGGTTTTAGCATAAAACATCACTGTTCCTATCATCCACAAAGCGCAGGATTAGTCGAGAGAACTAACGGCACAATTAAACAGAGATTGAGAAAATGTATGGAAGAAACTAAAAAACCATGGCCCGAGTGTTTGAGCTTAGTTAACCCTTTACAGCCGATCGGAGCGGGCACGCTCTGTTTTGCGTAACTATTTTTAAATCCCGGTAGCTCTGCAACCACGTAAGCTAGCGCAATCATTTTTTTGCATATGAAACTGGAGGAGTTGTACTTACATCTTATGCCATCAGCTTGTCCTCGGTCACGGTTTCCTTCCACACATAGCTTTGCAAAAACTGCATAAAAATCACTTGCAGCAACAAAAACATGATATTCCAGAAACACGGTTCGCTGATCCGATCAGCTGTTTGTAACACTTCCTAAGTCCATCAGCGCGAACTATCACATGACCGCATGACCTGCCCGAAACCGGAAGTGACGTCATTTTGCGGAAATGTAGTTTTTTTTTTACCATCGTGGCCTCATGAGCTTATACTTGTGTTTTTAAAAGTTATATTTGACTTCATGACTTTCTGTGTCGTTTCTGGGATGCTTAAGACTAATATTGCACTCCTGGAAATAGTTTATTTTGATGCATATGCTGTTATTTTGCAAATTTGCACTATAATATTTATTTCCGTTTTTCCTGCAGTATATAAAAATTGGTGTATTTCAAAAATAAAACTATGAAGACACTTAAAATAAATTTCCTGTTGTGGGAAACTAGTTTGTGCAACTTTTTTGTATTTACAGTTTTGAGGGATAAGCCTCTTAAATTTCTCTAACAAGAAATATATGTTAAAAAAACAAAAATGATTTTCAATTTTTTTTTAGTTTATTGCACTTTTTTGCAATTTATGTAATTACTATGCACCTAATGCAGACATATTATTAAAGTTTGGGCTATAACGGTTGTATTGATGTATAGCAACTTGAAATGCTCCCAAAAATGGCTCCACAGCAGGTAAAAATATAATATAAGCTCTGGCGGACTTGGTTCTATGGTAGGTCTTAAAGGGTTAAGCTATGGATGAGAATAACTCAAGGAGCAGGTGGTCTGACCCCATTTGAAGTCATACATGGCAGACCATTTCCCCTGCCCACTACTAGTGAACCCATTAGTAAGTCCATCACAGAAACAACGATGGCAGTATGGATGACAAAACTATTTGAGAATAAAGAAGTGGTATTAAACAATCAACTGCCGAATGATCTATCTCCAGTCTCTTGCAGGTTGAACCCCGGTGATTGGATTCTGATTAAAGTCCTCCAGCGAAAAAACTGGAGTTCTCCACGGTGGGAGGGTCCATTCCAGGTGTTGCTGACTACACCGACAGCTTGTAAGATAGCTGAAAGACCATCTTGGATCCACCAAAGTCACTGCAAAAAAGTGAGTGACAACACAAGTATAGACGCCGGTTCCCCTGACTCCTAGGTGTTCTCCTGGTGAAGGAAAGGGCTGCTTGGGTATATCCCGCCCTTTTTCTTCTCGCCAGTGGTCTACTCACCTGGAGCACGGGTGTGCCTGGTCTTCCTGAAGAACAAACATAATAAAGAGTGACCCATCCCACCAAAGAGAGGAACCAATAACAACACCAGGGACGCCTGAACACAAACAAGATAGAGGAAACCAGCCCGATGAATCCAGGAGAAGAAGAAGAGTCACCGGCCTCAGCCCCAAAGCTGTTGTGCTTAGGTGCTTGTAACTTTGAACGGAGACGGCTCATGTGTCGCCTATTCTGTATGATGGCCGCCATCTTAGTGATGATGCTCTTCTGGCTGATACCTGGTAGAGCCCCCAGGACAGAACAAACTATTCCCCGACTTAAGAGGTGGACCCATGACAACTCCCACCTGTCTGAAATGACTCAAGACCACATTCACCCCTGGATGAACAATGCCTGGTACCGATACTTATATGATAGAATAGAAGAAAGAGGCTGTTATGTCTGCTCTCATATGCCCAGTACATCTGTACACCCAACCATATATGGTCGTATGATGAACAGTCACTGGCAAAGTAAATGTGCAGCAAGTTTCGCCAGCATTGGAAGACAACATGTTGCAATCAGAATTGAAGCTTCACTCCTAGGGGCAAAAGGACTGCAACGCAACCTATGGAGGAGTGGAGTATGGAACAGTCAAAAGACACCGACGTGTAAATGGCACCTATTGGGTACAAGGTATGGCATGGCTGTGCGGACAGCGTGCATACTTTATGCTACCACCCGACTGGTCAGGATGCTGTGCACCTATCTTCATCTCAGATCACACCTTTAAGGTAACAGTGCACAACAACGCCAGAGTTAAGCGCAACATAGAACTTAAGCCTCACGATCCTTTCTATGGATCTGATGTGCCAGACGAATTCAAACTCTGGACCACCGGTCAGAAGATGATCCATGCCCTGTTTCCCTGGGTAGGAGTAGGAAAGCATGCACTACAAATAGAGACTTTGGACTATCGTTTTGGACTATTTTTGAATGCTTCCACCTTCATTGACAAAGCACAGAATGAAAAAATTGATGCAATCCGCATCACTGTCATGCAACACCGAGTGGCTTTAGACATTATTCTTGCAGAGAAAGGAGGTCTCTGCGTATTGTTTAATATGACATGTTGCACTTACATACCTGACAACATACACTCATTAAACATGACAAATGCTTTGAATGTTTTGAAACAATTGAGAGACGCTCAGCAGCAGGACTACGTAGCCAATGAGCAAGGCTGGTGGGACTGGTTACTGAGCGGCTCCTGGAAATTCTTGCTGATTAAAGGCCTATTGGCCCTCTGCAGTATGATGTTACTGTTTTGCATTTTCGCTGCTTGTATTATCCCATGTCTGAGAAGCATAATGGTAAAAATGTTTAAGCGTGCTTTAGGAAATTATGTCCTGATCCAGAGAAATATGGAAGATCCCCATCGCGAGTATGATATGCTGATCATGGAGGAAAGAGTGGAAAATCCCTACTCTAGTCTTGCTAGAGCTGTTGTTTAAATACTTCACTGAATGACATGCAAGTTGAAAATGTGATTTAACAAGTGACTATGCATTGATTTAAAACCTGTGAAATATATTAACATCAGGAGGAAAATGTAAGGAGATTTTTCTGAAATACAATATAATCAAGTATGCCTTATATTCAAGTGTTCATATATTTTCACATAACCGAGCTTATTGTTAAAGAGAACACGATGCATTCCTTACTTCAGTGTGTGAGATGTCAAGATAAGCATGATATACTTCTGCATTGTTATTTTCAGAGTATGTGTGTAAGGTCAGATAAGGCTGAGCTAACGTCTAACCTCTCTTCGACTTCTCACAGAAGAGGAAGTACTATGTAACCCGCTTTGCCCTATAAATAAAGCAAGCAAGCCTGCACTCGGTGTGTGTGTCTTCTCAGAGACATTCACCCGTGCGTACGTTTCTAAAAACTCTCTGAGTCGGTCTGCCAGTGTCTTATTTTCTCTTACTTGTGATAGAACAAATGTCTAACCCCTGACAGTTAACTTCAATAATTACTTCCTCCAAACCATCAACGTGTCCTTTAGACCCCATTCCTACAAAACTGCTCAAAGAAGAAATATGATCAACCTATCTCTAATAATCAGCTATGTACCACAGGCCTTCAAGCTGGCTGTAGTTAAACCTTTACTCAAAAAGTATCTCTAAACCCAGCAGTCTTAGCTAGTTATAGGCCAATCTCCAACCTTCCTTTAATATCAAACATCCTTGAAAGAGTAGTTGTCAAACAGCTAACAGATCATCTGCAGAGGAATGGTTTATTTGAAGAGTTTCAGACAGGTTTCAGAGCTCATCACAGCACAGAAACAGCTTTAGTGTAAGTTTACTGTTGGTGGCCTTTTCTTCTTAGGTGCAGCAGCACAAAAGTTAGGTGCACCAAGTTTTTCACCACTCCAAAACCACTGTTTTACATAGACATGACACAAGTTGAAAATTGTACCACTTACAGAGAGTTGGGGAATGGCTGCTATCACAGCAGTGTAAGATCAATCAGTCAATGTACATATAAGCACAAATCAAAACAACACCGGTTGACCAAAGTGCTGTACAAAATAAAACGTAAAACAAACACACACAGAGAACCAAACAAAACCTCAGTCACAATTAAAAGCTAGTCAGTAAAGAAGTGTTTTCAGACGGGGTTTAAAAATGTAAAGTATTGGAGAGATCCTAATTTGAAGAGTCAGACTGGTCCAAAGTTTAGGCGCAGCAATCACAAAGGCCCGGTCTCCTCTATGTTTTAGTCTGCTACTAGGGACAATCAAAAGCAACTTATCAGCTCACTTAAGAGTTCTATTTTCAGTATTTGTAGCTAAAAGAGTAGATCAAATAAACATTTGAATCAGTTTGGCTATTTTCACATCTTAATAATGTTGTTCTGTGAAACATTGAAACAGACAAACCTGCACAATTCAAAACAAAATTATTATATCGGAGTGTTAATAATTATGATCATCAGGTGTTCATGAGAAATCCTCACACAAACAAAAATAATGAGACTGTTAAAGAGAACAATCTGTGACTGTAGTGATCAGTGTGCATTAGTAAAATAGTCCTCGTGTAACATTTGTGTTGCTAAGGTTGGACCGAGCCTATATACAGTATCGGTCCAATCCTGACCTAAATTACTGGATGGGATATCGGGGAGAAAAAAAATGGAATCTGATTCATTAAATGTCACAAAAGCACCTCAAAAAACCTGTCACATGGCATAACCCAGGTAGTGCCCTTAGCAGACAGAGCAGTATGGATCACATGATAGGGCGGCTGTGGTGTGCGACACCTGTTGGCGGTCTGGAGTTCACAGTGAAAAGATCTGGAGCCTCGCTACGTGCTGCCAAACCAGGTGTTGTGCCAAGGTAGGGATCCCCGACAAAATGTTCCAATTTGTATTTTAAGTATGTTTCAACTAAGAGATGGAAAATATGATTTGAGGGGGTCTTATAAGTTTGAAATGCCTAAAGTGAGAACCAATGTTAAGTATAGATGTGTGTCAGTTTTGGGAGTGAAATTATGGAGTGGACTTAATGATGAACTGAAGATGTGTTTTTCTTTGTCATTCTTCAGGAAGATTTTAAAAATTAGTATTATACAAGGTTATAGAAATATGGCTTGTTAAAATTTTTGTGTTGATTTAATTTCGTGATTTATCATTGATTTCTTTTCAAACTGTTATACAACTTATTTATCAATGCTATTTATTTTCTTGGTTAAGGATTTGATTATTTTCATGGGGGTAAGGGATAGGATAAGTATAAGCCATAAGGCTTCAGCCTATTCCTTTTTCGGTTTCTGTTTGAGTACTTTTATATAAAATTTTAATCTGTTGTTGTTGACTGAAATAAAAATTTAGAATAAATTTAGTAAAAACCTAGAAACTACAATATTCTCTTTAGACGCAGAAAAAGCATTTGACAGAGTTAACTGGAAATTTCTATTTGCAACTTTACACAAATTTGGGTTTGGATCCTCTTTCATAAACTGGTTAAAAATATTATATAATTCCCCAACAGCTTGTGTTAGAACAAATGACCAGACATCCTCCAGCTTCTGTCTCTTGAGGGGGACCAGGCAGGGATGCCCACTCTCCCCTTCACTATTTGCAATTTTTATTGAACCACTAGCAGCAGCAATTAGACAGAATTCA
>NW_005188313.1:48273-50057 GCF_000239375.1 Pundamilia nyererei
GTGGCGCCTGTGTCCGGCAGCCTCGCCTCTGTCAGTGCGCCCCAGGGCAGCTGTGGCTACAATGTAGCTTGCCATCGCCAGTGTGTGAATGTGTGTGTGGATGACTGAATGTAGTGTAAAGCGCTTTGGGGTCCTATGGACTAGAAAAGCGCTATACAAATGCAGGCCATTTTACCATTTCAATCATTGTGTAATGTACTGTTTATAAGATTGGGGAAACCTGCAGTCAGCTGAGACTGAAGAAGTCATTTGATGAGTGACAAAACATTTCTCCCACAAAAAAATGCTACGTCCAGATGAACAGAGTCAACTTGTTGGGACCCTTTTACAATGTTAAACATGATTATTAACAGATAACACACCCAGTGCACTAAGCACACTGTGTACAGGACTTTGTTTGCATAGATGCAAATTGTGCAAACTGCTGATTTGTTGAACCAGCTGAGCCAGCCTTTAGTCTGAGTTGGAGTCAGTCACACACACACAGAGATTGAACAGGGTGTGTTCTGTGCAGCACCTGCATGTAAAACAGAAGCAAAGCTGTTTCTGTAAAATGAAACTGAATGCCTCTCTGAGCGTCTCCCTATAGAAAATGGAGGCTGAGCTCAGTCACATCACTCAGCCACCAGACCAATGGAGGAGTGTCACAGCTTTGTGTCAGCTTTTGAGGGCTCAGGCCCGTCCTGTTGTCATGTCATCAAGCGCATGACGGCTCTCTGCAGACACTTTAGAGGTGGCTGGTGCTCAGGAGGTAGAGCAGGTCACCTACTGATCAGAAGGTTGGTGGTTTGATCCTTGGCTCCTCCAGTCAGCTTGTCAAGTATCCTTGGGCAAGATACTAAACCCCAGGTTGCTCTCTGATGCATCCTTTGGAGTGTGAATGAAGTTAGAAAGCACTGAGTACAGATAAAGTGCTTGTGAGAATGGGTGTGATTGGGTGAATGTGGCATGTTGTATGGAGCGCTTTGAGTACTCCGGGAGAGTAGAAAAGTGCCATATCAGAACCAGTCCATTTACCATTTAGAGTCCTTATTCATATTTTCTATAAGTCCTCATCTTTACCAGAGGGATTGCCATGAAACAATAACTGTTGACAAACAACGATCCAGCGAACACAACTCTCTACTAGGGATAAGACGCTCCATGTGGACGTTTCCACACTGTGTCGAGCTGATGTTTGGGAAAACAGCTCCTCACAAACACTCAGGTCACATGGTGACAGGTAATGTACCTGCCACTTGGAGACACTGAGAGGTGCCATCATTCCCATTATTTATGAAGCTCTGATAGGGACTGGGCCTTGTAATGACTGAATGAATGTTTTTGATATGGCTTTTTTGATTTAATACATGAAATGTGTAAAAGAAAAGAATAATACCTCTCTCTTATTAATATTTCTGCTGTGAATAGCTTAATGTTTATTCAAATAAACATTGCATAGATATTTAAATCATGTATAAATTTCTTATTGCAATAATTACCATCCTATAATAACTTTTTTGGCTGGCCTTATCAGATCGATATTGTGAAAACTGACAGGAAAGAGAGAGGGGAAGGCATGTGGCAACGGGCCATCGGTCAGACTCAAACCCATGCCAGGCACTCTTAGCAGCTCAGCCCAATGAGCTAAACAGGCGTCATGCTGAGGTGAGTGTCCCCAACAGAATCCCACACTCTTGATTTTTAGTTCACACACTTATTATAACAACTTTTGTCACGGTCCTGAATTTGAATTTTGAATTGAAATTTTTATTTCTTTTTTTTTTTTTTTTTTTTTTTTTTTT
>NW_005188314.1:0-1810 GCF_000239375.1 Pundamilia nyererei
TCAACGATCCTCCGAACCGCATAGGCCGGATGACCATCGATGAGCCGGGCGGGCGGAGGGGGGTCGGAAGGCGGGCACAGCACACTGGACAGCACAGGCCTGACTTGGGAAACATGAAAAACCAGGTGAATCCAAAGGCTGGGAGGGATATCGAGCTTCACAGCAGAGGGCGAGACGACCGAGTGGACGACATACGGCCCGATAAACCGAGGAGCCAGCTTGCGGGAGGAAACCTTAAGGGGAACATCCTTAGCCGACAGCCACACCTTCTGCCCTGGAGTGTACCGAGGAGCTGGCGATCGTAGACGATCTGCATAGCGGCAGTGGCGGGCAGCAGCCGCCTTCAGCGCCCCCTGAGTCCGAGTCCAGACGCGGCGACAGCGCTGGAGATGGTGCTGGACGGAAGGCACAGCCAAATCAGCCTCTTCCTCAGGGAAGAGGGGAGGCTGATAGCCCAGGGACGCTTCAAAGGGAGAGAGGCCAGTGGATGCGGACACATGAGAATTGTGCGCATACTCCACCCATGGGAGATGCGCCGACAAAGTAGCCGGGTTATGGGAGACCATGCAGCGGAGCATGGACTCCAGTTCTTGGTTGAGCCTCTCAGTCTGCCCATTGGTTTGAGGGTGGTAACCAGAACTGAGGTTGGCTTGAGCACCTGGGGCAGAGCAGAAGGATTTCCAGACCTGGGACGTAAATTGCGGTCCCCTGTCAGAGGTGACCTCGGCGGGAATCCCGTGGAGTTTGAAGACGTGGTCGACCATCAGTCTGGCAGTTTCCGTAGCAGTGGGTAGTTTCTCCAGGGCAACGAAGTGAGCCGCTTTTGAAAACCTGTCGATCACAGAGAGTATCACTGTTTTACCTGCAGACCTAGGCAGGCCCGTGACAAAGTCCAGGAAAATGTGGGACCAAGGACGAGAAGGTACGGCTAGAGGTTGTAGAAGGAGGGTCGCTGATTTCGGGTCTTGTTCCTGGCACACACGTCAGAGGCCGAGACGTATTCCCGCACATCACGTTCCAGTGTTGCCCACCAGAAGTGATGACGTAGTAGTGCGATAGTGCGGCCAATCCCAGGATGGCAGGAAAACCGGGAGGCATGGGCCTACTGACGGACAGCCGAACGGGTTGCTGCGGGAACGAAGCGGCGGCCCGGAGGACCTGTGCCTGGGTCTGGTTCATCCTGCAATGCCCGCTGGATGGAGTCCTCTATATCCCATGATAACAACGCTACGCGGCAGGAGGTAGGAAGCACAGGAGCTGGTTCGGTGGGTTCAGCGTCTGGGTCGTAAAGACGAGACAGGGCATCGGCCTTTGTGTTCTTGGAACCTGGACGGAAAGAGATGGCAAACTTGAAGCGATCAAAGAACAGAGACCAACGGGCCTGGCGGGCGTTTAGACGCTTAGCCGTTTTGAGGTAGGTAAGGTTTTTATGATCTGTGAAGATGGTAAATGGGTATTCTGCTCCTTCCAATAGGTGACACCACTCCTCCAGGGCTAACTTGATAGCCAGCAACTCTCTGTCCCCTACATCATAGTTGCGTTCAGCTGACGAGAGTCGGCGTGAAAAAAAGGCGCACGGGTGTAACTTGGCCTTGGGACCTGAATGCTGTGAGAGGACCGCTCCGACGCCGACGTCGGACGCGTCTACCTCCAGAACGAATGGCTTGGAGTGGTCTGGGTGACACAATACTGGAGCTGAGGTAAATAGACGATTGAGCCTACTGAATGCTGCCGCAGCTTCAGGTGTCCAGATGAACTGTCTTTTGGTGGATGTGAGTGTAGTGAGAGGAGTGGCTACCTGGCTGTAGTT
>NW_005188314.1:2439-4221 GCF_000239375.1 Pundamilia nyererei
ACCCTCTGTAGTCTATGCATGGACGGAGTGATTTATCCTTCTTTTCCACAAAAAAGAAGCCGGCGGCCACTGGAGAGGAGGATGGGCGGATGATACCTGCAGCTAATGACTCGTGGATGTACTTTTCCATGGACTCTCTTTCTGGTCTGGAGATGTTGAATAGCCGGCTAGAGGGAAGCGGAGCACCAGGTAGAAGGTCGATAGCGCAGTCATAAGGCCTGTGGGGTGGTAAGGACGACGCTTTGTCTTTACTAAAAACTTCCTGGAGGTCATGGTACTCAGGTGGGACGAGTGTGAGGTCAGCTGGACCAGCGTCCGAGGCGTTAGTGTCAGGGGCACCCGGCGGTAGGGCAGACTTGAGGCAGTGGGCTAGACAAAAAAGGCTCCAACTAGCGATTTTACTTCCAGACCAGTCTATATGAGGGTTGTGTTTCTGTAGCCAGGGGTAGCCTAGGATGAGTGGTGAATCAGGAGAAGAGAAGGTGAATAAGGTAATGGCTTCATGGTGGTTTCCAGAGGTGACGAGGGTTACGGGGCCAGCCTGATGGGTTATCTGAGAAAATATTTGATCGTTTAATGCGGTAACAGGGATGGGAGGATCGAGAGTCTTGAGTGGCAAGTGAAGGCGTCTAGCGAGAGCTAAATCTATTAAATTTTGCTCTGCTCCGGAATCAACGAGAGCATGGAGGGGGTGAGAAACTTTATTTAGACACAGGGTGACTGGTAGAATCAACCGGGGTTTGGAACTGAAAGAGGATCCGCCCACCTGTATCCCCGAAATTACCGGCGGGCGGAGCCTTTTGGCCGAACCGAACACTGTGCTAACCTATGCTCCACTGAGCCACAGTAAAAACACGCGCCCAACCGAAGCCGTCGTTCTCGCTCCTCTGGTGTGAGACGAGAGCGGCCGATTAGCATAGGCGTCCGTTTCCACGGAAACGGGAACGGATGTTGACACCGGACGTGACGGTGGAGGAAGTGAAAACGTACGAGGCGCAGGTTTACGATGTTTCTGGTTCTTTTCTGCCTCCCTTTCCCTCAGGCGATTATCTATCCGAAGGGAAAGGGAGACCAAGTCTTCAAAGGAGTCGGGCTCATCACGGAAAGCGAGCTGGTCTTTGAGCTCGTCGTTTAAGGCGCGACGGAACACTCCCCGAAGGGCATGATCGGGCCAATTGGCCTCGGCGGCTGCGGTACGGAAGTCGATAATGAACTCAGCGACACTCCGGCTCCCCTGTTGCAACCCGAGCAACCTTTCATCAGAACTACCCTCCGATACTGGGTGAGTAAAGGTCCTTTTAAACTCGCACAGAAAATCATCAAACGAGCAGGTTGGGAGCGGATGAGCAGACAGGTACGCCTCGGCCCATAACAGTGCCTTGCCCTGAAGCTTAGCCACTAGATATGCTACCCGAGCTGATTCGCTAGTGAATGAACGGGGTGAATGCGTGAACGCGAGAGAACATTTCAGTAGAAAGGCCGTACAGCGGCCCTGCTCCCCAGAGTATGGCTCGGGTTCTGGGAATGCTGCGTCGCGAAACACGGAGCCCGAAGGGGTCGGAGCTGGGGAAGACTGGGGAGGTTCTGCCACGGGCGCAGGAGACGCAGAGGATGGGCCTGGAGGAGGGGAAAGAGCCTGAGTCTCGCCTATGGCTTGACACCGGGTGTCGAGAGCCTGCAACGCTTGCTCATGAGCCCCTAAAATGGCTCCCTGCTTGGAGACTGCTGCACGTACTGGGTCTGCTGAGTCCATTTGTTGGCCAGTTCGTACTGTCACGGCGA
>NW_005188314.1:4807-15279 GCF_000239375.1 Pundamilia nyererei
AACTGGCAGTGAATGAACATCGATGTGTGGTTTAAATCCCTCTGGCTTGATTGCCTGCAATAGGCTCCAGGTGTGCAGGAGCTGGAGTTGGCCCTGCCCAGGGGCGGATCCCAGGTCAGTTCAGGAGCCTAATGGAAACTCCAGCCACCCACCGTAGACCATGACACACTCATGGATTTACAGTCACTCTGAGCGTTTTCTGCACATTTTCATATATGATGACTGACATCAGTCATAATTTCATACACTCTGCTTTACAGCTTTATGGGAACATGTGCTGCCATTTGTCCAGAAATAGGATAGAAAAAGGATGAAAGTGATACACTGCATGCAATTTTAGCCAATTTAGTCTTCACACTAGCTCCGAAGTGGAAACATTGGCAAAGACATAAACTGAAACACCAACATGTATCACCATAAATATATTATGAATTGTATATTAAAAATAGTAAACTAGCATTTATTGGAAATCAAAAAGACGTGTGAGTGATTAGAAGTTAACATGGAAATAACATATTGACTACACTAATGGATCAATCCTAGAAGCAGTTATTCATACATGTAATGATATGTTGAATCATTACACCACTCTACAAAATGTATTGCTCACTTATAATTTCTACCTTTGTGAAATTGTGGGGGTTGACCTTTAAAATGAATAAATACAAAGTCCTGCTCCAGAAAACAATCTATGTATTTAATATTTAATATATGTAACATATTGTTAATGAGGTCGGTTACTATGCTTGCACTATTTGACTATTTCTAAATTCCTACAATAGGATATTTATAGGATATACAGAACCTTAAAAAAACTTGTTATTAATTAAAGTGTTAAATAAAAGAACTACATTGGCGCTCAAACACTAGTGGGACATAGACACTTCTTTCCTTTATATGATTTATTGATGGCTATACTTTTGGCATTATACATCAACAAGGTTGTCATCTAGCAGGGATGATTTTGCTAGTGGTAACAAAATCAAATTAGATGTAACTCGCCAGCATTGCACAAATGGAGAAATGGCCTGTTTGCAATGTCAGCTGGTAACGTCATAGCAAAATAACTTTTATACAGAGTTTGGGTGGCTTCATTTATTAATCCTTTATTTATCCAGGTAAAAAATCTCATTGAGATTAAAAATCTCATTTCCAAGAGAGACCTGGCATCATAGCAACAAAAGTCACATACCACATAGGTATATAACATTTAAAACAAATACAATATCCCATACAAACATGTGTAAAATATACAATAACAGGTCAAATTAAGAGTACATTAAAAACAATCGCACTGAGTAAAAGAGCTGTTCTCTCGTTCCTTTAAAACAGACTTAAACTCTCCCAAGGTAACCAATTCTGATAATTTCAGTTCCTTCTGCATATTATTCCAGGAAGCAGGGGCAGCATATTTAAAAGCCCTTTTCCCCAATTCTGTTCTAATTCATTTACCTTAATGAATGAAATCGTCATTTGAAAAGGGAATTTTGTATTCAGTCAGGTTATCTTTGTCTACTATTAAAATTTGTTTGATGATCTGAAACGTGCAAATTTGCAAAATGACCAAAGTCTCATTACATAAAAATGACTTTCTTCTGGTTAATGCTAGCCAACGTTAGCTTACCGGCTAATGCGGACAATTTAATTATGCTTTGAGCTGATAATAAACTGATATTAGAGGTCTCTCATTCTAAACAACCTATTGTTGCCTACTGATGATGTTGGGAGCAGAAAAGGCACTGAAGCAAGGAACTCTGGAGCAAACATAAACCTACCTTTGTTTATACTTTGCATAATGTTCATTTTTTAGACATCTGTTTAGTTCTTTCATTTTCTGCAGCTTGGGTTTCATGAGGCAGGGAACCAAATTAAGTTGTTTACCTGATGTTTTATGAGTTTGTAATTGAACTCTTGGTTTAGAGGAAAATGCTTCATAAATTAGCAGCTCTTCTGATAAATAAACAATTCAGCAAAAAAAGAGCCAGTCTCTGGCCCCATCTGCAAACATCCACACAGACACACAAAATCTGTATTGTTTTCAGTATTGCCTCTCGTCCATCCGGCAAGGAAAAGAGGGGTCAGTTGGAATCTAATGAAACAGCAATTTCATATGACAAATTGAGTCTTGATACCAAAAATTCAATTTAAGCCAGAGAAGGCTACAATAACTGAATGTCTACACATGATTATGCAATTTCCCTGTTAGCCAATGAGACCTGGCTGATGTGATTGGATTTGAGGATGCATGCTCATAGAGGCACTCATATGTTACTCCAGACAGCTGTTATTGGACACTTTATGTGCACACACATAATATGTTTATGTGTATTATTAAGCCTACAAGATAGCCTAAAAATCAGCTGATCTTAAGACTTATTGAACAATCAGCACTGTGATTATATCAGGAGCCACTAAGGTGATGTACTAGACTTCATAAAAAGCCCTGGAAGGGCCCTTCAAGCTCAAGTAATGTGAAAACAAAATGTAAAATTAATGCAGTGTCTGACTCCGACAAATCAGAGGTCCAGATATCCTTAATACGCCTCACTAGTTGCAGTGATGGAAAACAAAACAGTGACATCTTATATGATATGGAATATATATGTCAATCAATCAAATCTGTATTTCAAAAATGGTGTTGCTAGAGATAAAAAAATAAACACAAAACCACTGAAAGCTTTCTTATTCACAAGGAAAAAAACTAAACAAAAACAAAATGCTGACAATTTCCTGTTTGAAAAGGAGCGAGAGGAAGCAAAGCTTGTCAATTCCTAGCCCTGTCTACGTCATGTAACCTTTGCAACTCGTATGAAGGTACAATATATGAATTGTTATAAGGACAATTAAAATACTAGGACCTCTAAAAAGCTAAATAACCTGATTTCCTTTTCACAGTAGAATATTGATGAATGTCAAAAATATATATTTTTAAAAAGTCTCAAAATAGAGCTGCACCTATATTGACTGATTTAAAATCTGCAACAAGAGAGAGCCATTAAATCCACTTCCTGCTTCACTACCATCCCCCCACTGCTGATGCCTGAGCCAGTCGGATCAGTTAGAACAATGAGAATATGACACAATAACCAAAAATGACGATTGCCCACTTATACACAAAACGCAAGGAAACTTTAACTTTAATTATCAAACAAACACACCATACAATGAGTACGTGTTAATTTATTTTCAATATTCACAAATAAATGAAGCAGGAAATGGAAGTTTTCAGAGACTAGACAATTTAAATTTGTACAGTTGTCTTCATAAAAGTAATTTGTGCAAAAATGTTTAAATTGCTGTTTGAATTGTAGATTAGGCTTCAGTGTACACTGTTAATTAGATTTTAAAAAAAAGACTCGGCTTCTCACTTCTTAATAATTGACACCTATTTTCCCAGAACAAATCAGAGGCACATGGAGCAGATGTGAAAATATTCTTGCAATAAAAAGTAGCTGAAATGTTCAATATGACAGAAGAAAATCTGTGTGGTGGAAAATTGTGTCTCTGGGGGTAATAAACAAATCTGTTTAGCTATAAAGGAAAGGAGTTACTGTGAGAGCATCCAAAAGAAGTCTTTCAAGACATCAGAGACCTACTGCAAAGAGTTGGATCTATTTTTCTGACTAGCTTCCCTTTGTACTGCTACCCCTCCTTTTCAACTTTTGAAAGCAGGGGATGAATGAGAGAGGCAGATTTAAGTCCTCTGGCAAGGCCCTTTTTTCTCTTTTCTTTAAAATGTAAAAAGAAAAAAAAAGCTTTTTCAGTTTGTCTGCTGATCTCCCACTTAGCTGGTACAGTATGTTACTGAGAGCAAAAATGAAATGAATACTCCTATGTCTTCATAAATCCTATTTATGACTGTTTAACTCTACAAACAAACAGTATTTTTGACATTTGCGCACAAGTACCTTCATCTACTCTGCGGCTGTTCAAAACATTTAAAAACTGGCCTTAGAATTTTTTCAACATAATATAGCAAATCATCAGAGCCCTTTGTTGTAGCCACCTACACACAGTACCTTGTCAAGTTGTTATTGTAAGCCTTTAGAGTCTGACAGAAGCTGCTGGGGTGCTCCATTTTCTCTCCAAAAGGCTCATATTTGGAATTATGTAAGACTGAAACTTTTAACTCCATGCAGTGAGCTTTGCGATGAATGTCACAGACCCTTCATATATGTTGGAGTGAAATATTTGTCTGGCCAGTGCGTCATTTTCTTACACATGCTGATGAGGCAAGTAAATGGCAAAAGGAAATTTAATATAAGATGGTAACTATAAAGAAGCCCTTAATGGAATTTTCAGTTGTTTATGGCACTGGATCACCAAAGGTTAACTTTGGCGTTTTCTTAGCCTTTTCTCCCGATTTCCCTGCATTAAGTGGCTTTTGACAGCCACCCTGTGACTGAGATGTCTGATGAGGCTTCGGTAAACAGCAAAGGGACAGATGCATCTCTTAGGTCCAATGTCCAGAAACGTTCAAATACTGTTCATCTGCTGTAGATTGTTTTTTTAGATTTGGGATTTTACTTTCTCTTCTCTGGTGTTTTGTGTGTATGTGTGAGAGAAAGTGGTGGTGGCCAGCACTCCTCATTTGTAGTTCTGCTCTATTATACTGTACAATTCAAATTGGAAGTCCCACTCATACCCCACTGGCCTTTTCCATTTGACTCAAAAATGTGTCACATTACAGAAGCTCAAAGTGCTACAACTACCACTTCATTGTGTCCCCAGCATGAACAGTGAAAATGCTGTTGGAAGCATTTTTTTTCTACTCCAAAATCAAAACGATCACCTGTTTTTCACTGTGACAACCTACACTAGCTTTATGGATATTATTGACAGTACAAAAGAGGCCTAAAGGAAAAAAGGTTCCCAAATTTTGCTCTTTTCATTTCAAAACACTCTCATGATGTCATTTTATGTGTGGATTCTTTTTTGTCTGTTCAGACAGCCAGACAGAATGACAAGTACTTGTTTGGCCTTCCGTACAGGTCACTTATTCATGTCAAACAAAAAGCAGAGAAAATACTACACTCTTCACATCCCTCCATGGGGTTGCAGTTTCACATTCGACCCACAGTGACCACAGTGACATGCTAAAAGGCTTGACTTCAGCTGGGTTTATGCTGTCAGGCTGGCAAGCGGGATGTGACTGTTAACATGGCAGCCTGACTAGAAGCAGCTCGTACCAATGAGAGGTGACCTTATAGCATCACAAAAACAAAACAGAGGTGTAGGCAGCCCCGGGAGAACAAGGGTTCTGATGTAGTGCAGTTAGAGGAGACAAGCTGGACTCCTGTTTCTGATGTTGGGATAACAGGTGTGCCAGGCATTAAAAGGATTATCTATTCGATTGGTATCTTGACTAAAAGGGTAAGCATGTCAAATGTAAGAATCCACAGAATACAACCAACTAGTAACATGAATGTAAAATTAGGAATGTAGGTAGGCATGTGACAAATGGTTATTTTAGAAATGGCTAAAAACTTAATGACCTTAAATTTTTAAAGATGCATTTTCTGGGTCGAATATGCAGTCATTTAAAATGTGTACTTAACTCAAAAGACAACAATTCCTGAATAATGCAAAAGGCATCTGGGTGTTTACTGTGAACATAACCAGAATCTTTTTCTATCTTAACTTTTCCTAAAACATCGGTCATGTGAAGGTGGTCATTATCATCAATACACCACTCGGGGCTTTCCAGTCTATGTGTACATGTACATACAAGAAGAACTCCAAGCGCACAAACCAGTGGATGGCAGCATGCACTTTTAAGGGATTATATTTTATGCATATTAATTTTGCTTTCTTTGTTCTTTATAAAACTACCTTAAGAAGTTTGTACTGCCGTAAAAACAAGTTGACAGTACAAACAAGCAGGTGAAACCATTTTGATATACTTGACAGAATGTGTAACATTCATATTTAGAGAGTTAAAACTTATTCCTGCAATGTACATAACAATGACATGTTAAAGTGCTGTTTAGAATTCCCATATATCATCTATATTATATCTATATCCCCATATGCACAAACAATGACAGTAAGAAACATAGTTTTAATAAATAGTTCTATATAGCATTTTTATCATTTTGACTATTAGATCAATCTGTTGACCTTTTAAGAGATTTCAGAGGTCAAATAAAACGTGATACCTTAAATCTTTATACAGTACTTTCTATATGCTGGTAATACACCACCACTTGTCAGAATCATAGTTTCTAAGTTCTAATGGTTTTTGTCAGTTTTCAGCCAATAGATCTTTAAGGTGACCTTGAAGACCTTGGGGGATGTAAGCCAAATTTTAATGGACTGTTAACATGACCCCACTCTATACCCCTACAGTTTTATCAGAATTCATTCAAAACTATTTGAGCTGTCGTGTTGGCAGACAGGATGACGACATGCATATCCGCAAGCTAAAATATATATAATTTCCTATGAAGAGGTAAAAAGGGTTGGTTTTTGGTTTTTGTAGCAAGTGGCAAAAATGGCTTAAATATGGACTTTAAAGTAAAAAAAAAAAAAAAACAGATAGAAGGGTGCATTAAAAAGTACCAAGAGGTTAGAAAAATACAGCCTACAAGCTATGTTATTGCTGGAATGTGACTCTATAGCATGCATTCACTAACTTGTTTCAGTTCAGTTTAATTTCCATAGCACCAGTTCACAGCAACCATCATTTCAATGGACTTTGTACCATAAAGACCTAAAGTCTTGGGGATTATCTGATCGCTGGTGTTCTCTCTAAGAGCAAGCACTTGACAAGACCAGAGAGAAGCAGAAAGCGATCACTGACAGCAAGCCAGACAAAACACAAAATACTAGAGAGAACAGCCAAAAGTTAATGACATGCTATAGGGGCTTATAAATGCAGTGGGTATGAAAAGATGGGTGTAGAAGAGAATTATTAAGTGCTATGGGGTCAGAGGCCTGAGACCTAAGCCAGATCTTAAAAATAGAGAGGGAATCTGTCTACTAAACCCAAACGGGGTGCTATTTCCACAGGAGAGGAGTGTGAAAGCTGAAGCTCCACTAGCCTGGGCTACTGCCATAATACAAATCTACGAGTTCTATTAGATATGATGGGGCATGATTAATCAAGAGTTTGTATGTTAGAGAAAGATATTAAAGTCACTTCTGGATGTTACATTTAACAGTTTAATGAAGGCTAATACAGGATAGATATAATCTCTTTCTAGTCACTTTAGTACTCTCGCTGCAGAATTATAGATCAACTGAAGAACGGTCCAGTCCAGAAGCAACAACTGGATTTGCAGGCATTAAAATACATAGACTAGTTTCTATGAAAGTGTTTTAGTATCATTGCTTCACAGCATTCCTTCAGTGCTGACCGTGATCGTGATCTTCTTCAATATGCATGTCTGGTGATGTTGGTTTATCCAAGAGCCAGAATTCAAATCGGTAAAAAGGCTGTTCTGGAAATTTAAAAAATAATCAACAAGTAGGCCAGAAGCCATAGGAACCCTGTTTTAGGATTATGCCATATTAAGGGTTTTTAGAACAAAGAATTAATGAAAATTGTGCCTCAAAAGTTGAATTATAGTTTATAGTTTATACTTCTTATTGATCCTGAAAAGGCAAAGATCAGGATCAATAGGCTGTCTCTAAACAGTAGATCTTATTATCTGAGGTCAACAGTAACTGATGGGTTGTACTTAACCTGGTGTGCGGCATAAATAACCATGACAATGATGCCACCTTTGTTACCCTGACAACTTGAGGGTTAAACCTGAAGTAATCTCATTAAGCTCATCACCCTGCTTTGTAGTAAAGCACTCCAGTCAAATGCTTGCGAGGTACATGAAACGCTCTTTCTCAACAGAAAGTGAGCTTTTCAGATGGATAACTGTTTCATTTCCTTAACAAATGTGTGCTGTAAGAAAGCGATGATAGTTGCAGGACTCTGAAGTGGTAAAAGAGCTGGACCTATCCATGGGCAGAATAATGGGAAACAGCAGTGATAAATATTGAACATCCTCTAATGAAAGAAGATCAAAAAGCCTGAGCCGAAGACGTGCGAAGCCGACACATCTTCGCCATAAATAAAACATGAGATACTGCGGGCTTCTGCTCCCAACCCAGATTTAATGAGAGAAATAATAACAAACACATATGGTGGGACGTAACTTTGCAAGACACTCTCAGATTATGTCCCAGCAGGGGACAGTGGTAAAGGAAACCCTAAAGATGATTTAAAAATTACTGTCATTAATGTATTTGCTTCTGTTAGGGAAAAAAGGGGCTTCTTGTTAAATTCCAAGCAAGGAAACAGTACATGAAATTATTTTCCTGGGCTCAAGGTGTTTCATTTTGCTAATCAAAATGTGTGCATGTGCAGTATATCATTTCAAGGTGAGTTCTCCATACATAAAACATTAAACAGAAATCTCAGTTAGAATCCTATGATGTTATGTCACTATATTTCTCATTTATTCATGGCTAAATTAAGTAGAAAACAATATGTGTGCAGTATATGTTAATGTATGCAGACATTACTGTCAAAGTGTGATCTAAACCACATTCACTGTAGTAAAGAGGTCCAAAAGAAACGGTTCTAGTACAATTTTGCTGGAATCTATTTGGACATACTCAAGAAGAACATGAATATGACATTTCATTTTTTTAAAGTTTTTTTTCACTTTTTTATTGTGTTTTTTATTCTGCTAGAAGCAGCACTCAGCTATGTCCACCCCTTTATGTGGTCATAAAGAGATGGACATGGTCAGCAATAGCACTCAGGTAGGCTGTGCTGTTTAAATGATGCTCAGTCTGTATTCAGCCAAGAAAATATCCCCCACACCATTACACCACCAGCAGCAGCAGCCTGAACAATGATAGAAGGCAGGATGGATCCATGCTTTCATGTTGTTTACACCAAATTCTACTCTCCCATCTAACATTTGGATGGTCAAAACTGACGCATCAGACCAGACAACAATTTTTACAATTTTATCTCCTTTTTGTCCATCTGTTTGAAGGTTTGGCATGTGGTGCATTCAGAGATGCTCGTCTACATACTTTGGTTGTACTGAATGCTTATTTGAATTACTGTTGCCTTC
This sequence comes from Pundamilia nyererei, assembly GCF_000239375.1. Lineage (NCBI taxonomy): Eukaryota > Metazoa > Chordata > Actinopteri > Cichliformes > Cichlidae > Pundamilia > Pundamilia nyererei. Next base: position 13,894 of record NW_005188314.1, read on the forward strand.
CTATAAGATGAATCCTGTGACACCAGTTGTTTCATATGCGATGCATGGGTTCCTGAGACTTCTACATTATCATTGTGATTTTTTTCCCCTGAAAACCCTGATATATACCATCGGGCACATGCATGTTTTGGGGTAAGTTACTAAGCGGTCACATGAATGTGGCCACTTTCATGAGTAAATCATATAAGGCTTACATGATTTACTCATGAAAGTGGCCACTTTCTCATTACTTTCATATATTGTTTTAGTAAGTATCCAAAACATACAAGTTTCATTATATAATTTTTCAAGGGATCTTATATCTGTTTTCACTCTTATATGCTTTTCATACAAGTTTCACACAAGACAGATACAAACTTTATAAGAATTATATATATCTTTTCCATATGGGTGGCAACAGGGATCACTACACCGCAGCCCGATCCAACCTGAAGAGATGCATCAGAGAGGCGAAGGGGGACTATAGGAGGAGGATTGAGGACCATCTGAAGAGTAACACCAGCTGGCAGGTGTGGCAAGGCATCCAGCACCTAACCAACTATAAGATCAATCTCGGAGCTGCGGACGGTGACCTGGAGCTGGCAGAGGAGCTGAATATCTTCTTCACCCACTTTGAGACCAGGGTACCGGAGGTATTGGAGCCACAGCAGCAACACGCCACCCATAGCAGCACCACCCTCACCCTGGAAGAGCACGAGGTGAGGCGCATGCTGCAGGCTGTTAACCCGAGGAAGGTGGCGGGTCCTGATGGTGTGCCAGGTCAAATATTGAGGGATTGTGCAGAACAGCTGGCTGGAATCTTCACCAGGATCTTCAACAAATCCCTCGCACAGACGACTGTCCCGCTCTACCTGAAGTCCTCCACCATAGTCCCCTTGCCTAAGAAGCCCCACATCACCGGCCTGAATGACTACAGACCGGTGGCACTCACCCCAGTGGTAATGAAATGCTTTGAGAAGCTGGTCCGCAGACACATCACAGCAGCCCTGCCCCGCAGCCTGGATCCACACCAGTTTGCCTATAGAGCAAACCGGTCCACGGAAGACGCTGTAGCCACAGCCACTCCATGCTGCATTAACACACCTGGAAGAGCATGGTAGCTATGTGCGGATGCTCTTCGTGGATTGCTGCTCAGCTTTTAACACCATCCTTCCACACAAACTGGTGGCCAAGCTACAAGACTGGGGCTTCCATACAGCACCTGCATATGGATAGCTTCCTCTCGGGCCGTAGACAGAGAGTCAAAGTTGGCTATCACACATTCTCAGCCCTGAGTCTCAGCACTGGTTCACCCCAGAGCTGTGTGCTCAGTCCACTGCTCTACTCTCTCTACACACACGACTGCACTCCTCGCCACCACAGCAACATCTTTGTGAAATTTGCAGA
>NW_005188314.1:25945-30723 GCF_000239375.1 Pundamilia nyererei
TATTGTATTTTTATCTGTATTTACTGTACAGCACTTTGGTCAGCCTTGGTTGTTTTTAAATGTGCTCTATAAATAAACTTGACTTGACTTGACTTGACTTAATGGAATGGCAATCGGCAATGGAATGAGAGGAGGTGTCAAAAACAAACATGAACAAAAGTGCTTTGTGTTGTAAATAAGGTTATTTAAGGACTAAACGTGACCAGAAAGCCTTTAGAAGGGACACCTTCTATGAAGCATCTACAGGACAGCACACAAATTATGGGAAACCACGTTGCACAGTGCCAACAGCTCTCAAGCCTTCAGCTGCGTAATTCTGACTGCATAGTCCACATGATGATGCTTGCAACTCAAAGTAGAATTTTAGTCATGCTCAAATCAAGAGACAAGTGGACTATTTTCACAGCATTCCATCACAAAAGAGCAATTTTGATTCCTCAGAGCACCGTCCCTTTGGCCCAAATAGATGACCCAGCTACACTGTCCAGACTTCATGTGGGTGAATCCTGCCATTTGTTGATCTTTGAGTCCCCTTGATTCTGCTATCTCTTGACAAAAGGGGAAAAAATATTGCATTTTCAAGCCATATAAGCTACATGAAATTGTTTGCTATTATGTATTTTTATAAATGTCATGTCACTGCTGACTATGAGGCGTAGCCTTTACTAGACAGCTGAATTGACCATTTTGCCTGTTTGCATCAGTGGGTGCTCCTTATCTGGTTGCAATATATTTCTATTGTCATTTTCACATTAACCATGACACGATTGCCAACATCCTGTCATATTGTTGACATATTGCAGTTATTTCTGTCAAAACTGAAAAGAAAAAAGAAGAAGAATCCCTCCATTGTCTTCTGCTTCTCCAATTCAGGGTCACGGGTGGTCTGGAGCACTATCCCAGCTGCCATAGAGTGAGTGAGAAGTGGGGTACACCAGTTTGGACAGGCCACCAGTTTGTCACAAGGTTAACACAGAGAGACAATCAACCATTCACTCTCACATGCACACCGTAATTTAGAATCACCAGTTAACCTAACCCCACTAACAGCATGCCTTTAGACTGTGGGAGAAAGGTAGAACATGCAAAAACTACACACAAAGGCCCCAGCCACATGGTATAATAATTCCATCTATTTGGATAATGTTGTTTAACATAACATAAACTGTACTGATATCTTGTGGTGGCAGTTGTCTATTGTTGTGCTAGACGAGATACTCCCCACTCTTTTCTGAGATCACTTACAATCTGTGTATTATTACACACATGCCCAGATATGTGTGTAAAAACAGGGACACCAGCAAGTAAACAAGTAAATAACTGTGATTTATCAACTTAACAGATAAGTATTGTTATCCCTTTTCAAGGTGTGAGCCTGTTTTTCTTAGCTCTTTCCACACGCTGTAAGAATGTGATTTTATAGAATATAATGCATTACTGTAGATTAAACAAAATTTTAAGTATTTAAATTGAGCTCAACCATCTGCACTAACAATACTAATGCTTATAACACTAATTGGAAACTTTTTTTTATGCAGAATAAATGCTTAGTTAAAATTTGCCATAGTGTCGTAATGCTTCTTTTTCAGAAAGAAAATGGTTTAAAAACATTTCTTTAGGACTCCTTATTTTAGCTAATACTGTATAAGTGTAGTGTACCATGTGACTAAGTCTCCACACTTCACTGCCTTGATGAGACCTGTTTACAATCTTGTAGAGTTGATTGTCGTTGAAGTTTTCTGTAAATACATATTGACCAGCTGTTATACATTTAAAGAATTTTGATTTATTAGGGCAGTTATTATGTATCTAAAAACACATTCGGTTTAATTGTTTTATTACGTTTGTATGACAAATATGAATCACATTATGTTAACGCAAACGCTAAGCAGGGAAAATATGAAAATTATTATGCAAAAATTTGAAAATCGATATTTTATCATATACCTTATTCATCATGTATTTTCTTCCTGTCATAGAATTATTTGTTCAGGGAACTGATCAAATATTCTTCACCCTTTCAAACCAGAATATGGAGACAAAGCTTCTCATGTCATAAACATTGTAAAAGTGTCCATTTTAACCTAAACAGCGTCCTTTTCCTAAAGCCAATCAGTGATTAAAAACCAAATTAAAAAAGTAATTGAAAATATAAACTAATAATAGTCCCCAGTCTTCTAGTAATGATCCCCAGACTACTGGATTAAAGTCTTTAGGCTTCAAAGGGAATCTCTGTGATTCATCTCGAGGTTACCAGACAAGGAAAGTCAAGAATTCTCAGTATTCAAAGCAACAGTACAACACAAGACGTAGTGTCTACATTTTGGACCTTGTAGTAAGTGGGGTTACAGCGGTTGACCAAGAGCTTCAATTCAGACTACAGTCAGCTATAGAAAGCCACTTCTTTGACTTGTGCACAGTCTGTAGAACATCATTCAAAACCACACTATTGCAGAAAACAATCAAATTTAATTCCAATGCCATATCTCTGCTATTCCAATTAATTATACTGTGTCACTGTGTAGTTTTGTATTTCTTTGAGGGTACATTTGTCCTGTTTCCCACTTAATGATTTCCACTTAACTTAATTAAGTGCATTAGCCACCTGGCTGGATATAAAAGAATACCAGGCCCCTGGGACTGAGATAAAGAACTGCTGATCTTGCAATAGTGAATCATTATGGCCCAAATTCCTGTAGGTTCTTGTTGTAATCACTGATTAGAATGTGTTCAGTCAAAAAAAAAAAAGAAAAAAAAGAAAGTGAAATGATCTTTGAATTCTCTGCCTTTGCTGCTAAGGTGTAATAAAAACATTTACTTTTTGGTTTGTGACAGCACACTGCAAAATAGTTTCATTCACAGTGCAGTGGACATTAAAGACTTGTAAGCTAAAGACCTGGCATATAAATTGTATTAGCGTGCAAAAGCAGGCAGACTTCTTGTTCTCATTAGTGTCAATTAAAGCAGCTTTTTAAATATATAAGTAATGCACAACATTGCTTATATGAAATATTGCATCTCCAATGGGTAGGGTAGTTCCATATTTGGTTCCAAACTAAGGGTACAGGTATGCTACAATGAGAAAATGATTTTTTTTATTCCTCTGGAAACAATAACCCATCAGTCCACAATGGGAATTAACAAGTTCATTTCACATAGAAGGATGGAAATAAGTCTGATAAGGTTAACTGAAATAATTTCAAGTTTTTGCAGAATACAAGAGCTCATGTAAATGATTGGAAGTAAAAATAATTACTTCGCTCTTTGAATGGGGCAACATCCCAATTAAAATGAATTAGGTTAATAAAATTCCAATTACCTGTGTTTGGGAAAAAGCAATTCACAATAGGACCAATGTGTCTTTAATTGCCTGTCATATAGGTAAAAAGCAACCTACGTCATTAATATTTGTAATTTTTCTTGTAAATAATGTGCGCCTTCTCTTTCGAGTTCCTCATGGATGCCAATTACAGCTAAAGCCTCTTTGTTTTCTGCAGCTATGGGAAGGAAATAGGCCTGGGCTGCTGCCAGTCAAATGTACTAAAAGCATTTGGAGGGCCACATTAATTAATAGTCTGTAAATACTTGGAGGCTGGTTAAAAAAAGTGACTCCTAATACACCTCAAACTCTTTCTTTCTGACCGCATTAACTTGTCAGTCTCCTCATTTGAAAGCCCCTGAGCTCAGTAATTACACTTTATACAATAGTCTGCATGCTAAGTTGCATAATTATGTCCTGATTTGAGGCTTTCCCAGCCTCTATCCCGTCCCTTTCTTTTATTTGTTGGCCTCATGGGTAGAGTGAGTAGAAGGCAAAAAGGAAGGGCAGTTTAGAAACAGGCGTGCAGGGTGACTCATCACTTGAAGCAAGAGGATTACCACCACTGGGCATAATGTTCACAGTGGAGTCAAAACTGATCATCAAGTGTGACTAAAGGCAGGTTAGCTTTTGCACGGATCATTCTTTTCGAGAGCTGACTTGATGCTCTGCTATTTAATATTTCACTGCACCGTCTCGCTCTGTGAATATGAATTAACACTGTGTTCCTGACATTTTTAAACTGGTTTCACACTGATGTATAACAAGGCAGAAATTTACTGGTGTATTATTACTTGGAGCAACATTTTTGTCTGAGTCGACCTGTCTTCATTAATTGAGTGCCAAAACCTGCTCTATAATATTAGGGCATAACATTTTTTATTTTTTTAATGTGACATTTATTAGTTCATTACCTAGTGCCCTTGTAATGACATACATCTGATTAGTCTTTATATATATGACTGTATGTCATACAGCAATAAACTGTGATTCAGCAGCTACCACTTTTAGCACCAATAACTTGAAGTACTCGTTCTCAGTTTGCCTTTATCACTCCCACATTGTTCTGAAATCATTTTGACCCACTCTTTATAACAAATTGAAGCAATGCTGTTATCCACTGAATTCATTCATTCGCTGGTTTGTGGGTATTTATTTATGCACAGCTCTTTTAAGGTTGTGCCACAGCCTTTCAATTCGCATAAGTTCTATACTATGACTGAGGCATTATAACACTTTGATTATTTTCTTTTCTTTTTCAGCCATTCTGTTGTAGATTTGCTGATACCCTTAGGATCATTTTCCTGTTGCATGAAATGAATTTGGCCAGGCTTTGGCTGTCAGCAGATGACCTCCCAACAGTATATAAACCACAGACTTCTCAGTATACCAATGTGCCCAGGTCCTGTGCCTGCAAAATGCCCAAGTCATGACCAATGTTCACTCTAAGTTTTCATGT
>NW_005188314.1:32754-35161 GCF_000239375.1 Pundamilia nyererei
ACATACATTTTTGATGGTCTGACCTAGAAAATGGTTACCTTTGCGGATTCTATGACGGATACTCATTAGAGCAGGAAACTGAGACATTCAGCTTCCATAGGTTAAACTGAAAGAAGCATTTTTCAAAAGGGCCATATTCTCACAACTAGACAAATCTGAGTTAAAAATATGAAATTCTAATTCATGCATACTAATGACACCAACTTCCAAGACACCTAGACCTGCACATCATATTTCATATTGATTCTGGTGTGTTGACTCAGGGTGATATCTAAAACCTGCAGGACACCGCCACTCGAGGCCTGGAGTTCGACACCCCTGCACTAAAACAATGACACACGATTATCTTACACAGTGGAAGATACTATGGTAAAACAGTTTTCTGTTGTTGGCTAGGGCAGAGTTTTCCCATTTTGTCACTCAGTTCACACAAACCATGAAAGTGTTACATTTTTATTCTAACCTTGCTTTGATATCAATATTTCTTTTATGGTGGCTCACAGAATTAGTTTCAATGATAGTACTGGGTGTCTAGTATAGAAATTTGAAATAAGAATGTAAAATGCAAAGGGAGAAAGTGAGGGTCCATGCAGCGCTTTTAAAAATGTGAACAGAGGGAACTAAACTTTTTGGGGGGATATTATATTTGACATTTCATTTTGAACATTTGCAGTATTCACAGGTAAACTCACAAAACACTTTTGTGCAACAAAAGTATCAAACAAAAGTATCCAAAAACCTTCACACACAATCACTAAAAGTGAGCATAAGCCACAAGGAAAGGTGTGTCACCTCTACCTCTTTATTGATGCTCCATTAGGAGGATGTAGGAAGCAGGTAGAAGCAGCAAAGGACATATACTTTGCTCTGCCTGTACAGAGTAGCACCCCTGCAGGACAAAAGGATAAAATATATTTTCAGAGCTGGTTTGTAACATCACCGAAGTTCACAGCAGACCAACACAATTCTTGAGCTACTGGGAAATGTCCTGAATATTCAGATACTGAAACTGTGCTGACATTTTCATCTTTTGTGCGTGTGGAGTCCGGACAACATTGTCCATACAGCCATCCATCCATTTTCTTCCACTTATCCACTTTAGGGTTGGGTTTGTGCCCTGGAAAGACAACCATTCATGGTGACATTCACACCTGCGGCCATTCACCTTACATGCATTTCTTTGGACTGTGGGAAGGGAACCATAGTTCCTGGAGAGAACCCATGCAAACACAGGGAGAATATGGAAACTTCCAAAAAGGCAAAAAGGCCCCAAGATTGAGCAGATAGATTCAAACACATGACCTTTTTGTCGTGAGGCATCGGCGTGTTGGCAGGAGTTCATCTTCTCAGCCAGTTCTGCTATATTTATAGTAGGGGTGCAACGATACCCGTATCGATATTGAACTGTTCGATACAGTGCTTTTGGTTCGGTACGCATATGTATCGAACAATACAAAAATTTTAATTTATTTTATCAACTTTCCTTCTGACGATGCTGTCTGTGCTGAGCGCTCAGTGGATCTGCGCTCGACAGTGCAGCCTAGGCGAGTAGTCGAACGCAGATTCACTGAGTGCAGGGCAAGCTAGCAAGACAGAAGTTAAGCTCTGGTTGCAACATGGCAAATTGAACCTCCCCCACCCTCATTCAGATGTGGCCTTTGGAACTATTTTTGTTTTCATGTGACGTATGACCCTGAAGGTAAGTGCGTCATGAACAAAAATAAAACAGTATGTCGGATGTGCCAGGCAATGCTCAATTACATTGGTGGGAACTAGTGTGTTAGCGCAGTTAGCTCGTTAACGTGTTAACGCTGTCCAGCCCCATGCACGGGGCGATCCGCGGTAGCTCGTTAACGGAGATTTGCCGTATTGTGGCATTAACGTCATTTCAACGAGATTTACGCTGACAGCACTAGTGGGAACACAATGAATATGACTGCACATTTACGCCGACATCATCCTAGTGCAAAGACAAGTGGAAGCAGACAAAAACAACAAGCACGCATGCTACAAACTTTACCCGAGTCATTTAGGCTACGTTCACACTGCAGGCAAAAACGCATGAAATCCGATTTTTTTTTACCCTATGCGACCCATATCCGATCATGCTATGACAGTGTGAACGGCGCAAATCCGATATTTTCAAATCCGATCTGGGTCACTTATGTGGTACTGAATCCGATACATACCTGTATCCGATGTTTTAGAAAGCGACTGCTGTTTGAACGGTCATATCGCATTAAATCCGTCTTTTACGTCACTGACACAAGACAGACGCCAATTATCAGCGCCAGAGAAGACATCGTGAATGCTTCCTGGCCATCCCGTGTACATGTCAGTGAAACTGTTGAGAAGACAACATTGGAGAAACGTGAACATTTTATTTGTACTGTATAATCTGCAGATT
>NW_005188314.1:35764-37794 GCF_000239375.1 Pundamilia nyererei
TTTTTTTTTGTATGGAAAAAATATTGAACCGTGACACCAAAGTATCGAACCGAACCATGAATTTTGTGTATCGTTGCACCCCTAACTCATAGGTGTCAGTAGTACCTTCAAGTTGATACCATTACCAAGACATACATGGAAAAAACCTTTTCCATCTCATTATATGTTGTCTGTATTTCAGGTTTTGATACTGTATCTTGTACAAAAGCTGTACTATCTCAGATCGACCAGGCAAGGTGAACCGCATCCCTGTTAGTCTAGCTAACTTTAATGTTCCCACAGTTCTGAATAAATAAACCTATGTTTTTATTGTGATGGGAGAAAAAAAATTGTGTTGACCGGGATTCTTTGCAGCTCAGCTTTGCATTAATTATCTCATGCATTGATCAGCAATGCTTTTTTTCATTTTACTATCGCCTGTGAAAGTCTGCCTTGGAGAAACGTGTGTAAACCGTGCAGTCGCAGCTGGAGTTTATAAAGCACTGGCACATTCATTAGGCTCCATCACATACTGTTGCCTGCAGGGACAAGATAGGTGTAATGTGATACTCCTTAGAGCCCCTTTCTCTACTTCTACCAGCACTCTACCTGCTAATGAGATTCAAGCTTGTGTTATATTTCTGTTTTTACTTGAACGGAAACACGCTTCACCCGCATGTTGGCTGAAATCAAATTTGAAAACAAATTTCATTGAGACTCAATTACACCTCCCACACATAATAGATTCATAGAAAACTATATTTCCTAACTTGCATTTTAATGTCCTTTGTCTGTATTATCTAATTCAGGTGTAATTAGCACAAGGAAGATTCAATTTACTTTTTTATGGCAGTATTACAGCAAATTAGAAACATAAGAGAGATGACATTTAAAATGCATAATGTACATAAAGTCTCCATTTAGGATACCTATGCTAATATACAATGAATCACTTCAGTTTGAATGCGATGCAGCAACAGCTGTTGTAAATCAAAGCCCTTGTAATACAGTGCTGAATAAAAATATTATCAAGAGAGTCTGATATTATTACCATATATATTATCTACATGCCACATGCTGCATAAAGGCACATCTTCCATCTGCTGGAAAAAAAACAAACAAACAAACAATCTTTTAATTAAATTTATCCCCAATGAAGAATACAAATGATCCAATGCACAGGCTACTCTACTTCAAATGGAGGATATTGATTGTGGCCCACTTAACATTTGGTTGCATCAGACAGAAACAGGTCCACTTGTGTTGACCTATGAGGAGAAGATAATAACCACAAAGCATCCTTTGATCCTTTATTCTCTGAATATAAAGTCCACCAATGATACAGGCTGGATGAGCAATTAGTAGTTAGGGTCCAAAAGACCAGTTGCTAAAAATGGCTCAAACACACACTTAGCGATACCCTTTTTAAAACAGTGGCCTTTTCTGTGTGGATAAGCTAATTAAAATGCTTTTGTGTAAAATCTCTCTGTGGCTAACAAAAGTTTTATATCACCTAGATATGTTTCTAAATAATGACAGAAAACTTGGTAAAAGCTCTTTTTTTTCCACCCACTGGATGTTTTACTACTCGGAAGGATCATCCCACAGTTCGCAGTGTAAAGCAAATACACTTAAAAAGGGACTACTGAACTATAGCTCAGACAGCTAAACCCAACCAAGTACAGCAGGCTTTTCTCCCCCTTCCATATTTTAAGCCCCTTCTCTTTAATAGAATGTCTTTAATCCGGAGGCATGTTGTGCGAAGCTGTATGAAAAATCATGTTTAGGAGATTAGCATTGGAATCCTCGTTCTTCTCGCCAAAGCTTATCACTTGAGGGGCTTTTTGATGCAGACTGCAGGGCAGCGTTGACTCAAATGTTTGTGTTCATGAGGCGTGTGTGTGAGTAAGTGTTGGCCTGCAGAGATGTGCAACTGGTGCATTACTCAGCAGCTTTTTATAGCCAGTTTTTCCAAAAGCAGAGTCTCTATGGAGAACCTCCCCTATTTTAATGCTATCAATATCCCTCCACTATCAACTGCACTTCTCTAC
>NW_005188314.1:38541-40561 GCF_000239375.1 Pundamilia nyererei
GTATTCCAGCATCAAATGTGAGGCCTTCAGTCAGATAATTAAATCTTGGTTGAAACTGGATCATGCAACAGGACACAGATCCCACAGCAGAAAGATTAAAACAGAAACAGCCATTGTAACACCTTAAGTTTTTCCTAAAATCCAGACCTCAATTCGGTTGAAAGGCTGCAGTGGGATCTTAAGAGAGCTGTGCGTAAACAAATTTCCTCAGACCTCAATGAACTGGAGCAGTTGTGGGCCAAAATTACTCCACAACAATCCGAGAGAGTAATTCTCCACAATTACTTAAAATCATTGCCGCTAAAGGTGGTTCTACAAGCCACTCTTTCATGGGGTGTATTTCGTTTTTTTGTTGTGTTGTGTTTTAAAAACATCCCCAGATATAAAAACCAGAAAACTCACAGAGAGAGTACAACTACAGCAGACTGTGCACATTTTTCCAGTTTTTGCTCTATAGGATGTCAGTAAGAGTGGATATACCTAATATGGTCATCTCAATGCAGAAGCTCACAGACTTTTCTGTTCAAAATCAGAAAACAATCTGGCTTAAATGGAGTTAAAGGAGCTTGTTTCAGACAGTGGATGAACTGAGAAGTCTCAAGCTCGAGTTTAGAATAATAAAATTATTTTGTACTGTGAATCAGGAAAAGCTACAGTATGTAAAAAATGTGTAGCTTCAAATGAGCATTACAGGTCCTTTTTAATAGAGGTGACTGAAGGAAACTCAACTTCTGAAAAAATACAAAGGGTGGCTAGGCTTTCTTTTCAAGATGGGATGAGGAGCATGGTCATTTGACAGGGTAATCCAACTAGTTTCAATGGGTTAGCAATCAGAAAGAGGAACATGAACTATAGGTACACAGTGAGAAAAAACATTGAGAGCCGGGCAGACTCTCACAGTGGTGGGAAAAAGAAAAAGGCAGGAAATAAAGTCAGTTGAAAGACACTAGAGGGTTTTTGTTGAAAAAAAGTATGTGATTTGGAAACTAAAATGGCTCAAAGTATTGATAAGATTTAAAATACTCTACAAGTAATAATTGAGCTTGTAACGGCAGCAAAAGAATACATAATGATCCGAGAACCTCAGCTCTATGGAAAATGCCTCCCATCTGTCCTTCCGTTCAGTCTGCAGTCTCAATTACACTGCAATGCAACAAGACTCATGCAAATGGTGGCATAATTAATGTAGTTATCTTGAGAGGCACATTTAATTGATCAGAGACCTTAGTTTCTAAGACACATCATGCTATGAATAGCAACAAGGCTCGCAACGGCATTAAGGAAGTGCGATGCATTGAGAACGAGGCAGAAGATAGCATTCTTTCCAGTGCTCTTGTTTCACAAGTTTCAATTTTAGATTAAAAATTCATACTTTGCCTGCTTTTCTTTAGAAATGACTGCCAGATTATGTCAATTTGTTAAAAAAAAAAGTCAAAATTGAGCTTTAACACCAAGTTGGTAGTGCCACCATGAATAGGGTAAGTGTCATGGGTACTCTTTTTACATTAGTTAGGGTTGAGGTCATTTGTCAAGACTACGTAGGATTAAATGACATGGGAAAACTAGACTTTATGCATCATTGGATAAGTCAGTCCATTTAGCTCCTAGTCCTTAACTCATCAAGGTGATGCTAAAAGGTTTGGGAAGTGTTGTGGAGCAAAACATTGACGTCAATGAGTACTTTTATATCTCGAAGGGCCAGGCAGATACATCAAGTCATTTATCTTGGATTGTAATCACATTATAGGCACAGCTGCCTTGTACTCTGGCTGAGGATGACTTTCTTCATTCCCCATTCCTTTGCTTGTCTGTTCTATATAGTAAACTTGAAGTTTACTTTTCTTTCCATATGTAAGTTGTTAGTCCACTGCATCTTCTACTGTTTTTCCTTTATCTCACCAAAAAATAACAAGTCAAATTTCTCTCTCAAGCACACGTTTCACAACAGTGTGACAGTTTAAGTGAGGGAATTTGCAGAGCACAGAACAGTTTGTGATATATATATATATATATATATATA
>NW_005188314.1:43186-44683 GCF_000239375.1 Pundamilia nyererei
GCTGGGACAGGCACGGGAGGTGGCTGGACACCAGTCACAACCCCACCCGAGAAACAGAAGCGGGTGTGGAGGTAGACTGGGTTGCAGCTGCCCTCCTCCTGGGAGCTGGCACTGGTGTGGGTGTAGACTGGGCCCTAGCCATCTGAGGAGGTGAAACAGCTGAAGGGGAAGGCCGAATCTGGGCTGCCGTGCTAGTGGGAAATGGCTGAGTAATGGGTGTGGAAATAGTCACTGGGTGGGTGATCCTGGCTGGTTTATCGGGGATTGTGCTGGTCCTTCTGCCACTACTATTTACAGTCTTTGGGGGAGCAGAGCAGAAAAACTCTTCCCAGTCCACATCCTCCAGGAGGGAAACATCCCATAAATCAGAGATGGGTTTATTATTGGTTGTAAGTGGAGAGTTAAATGAGGGTGGAAAACAGTCGCTGGAACTCACCACCGGGAATTGCTGGAAATAGTCCATTTTATGGCGGCATGTGCGCCGCTTTCTCCGGGAAGAGGAAGCGGCCGGGGTAAACAGCTGAGCCTCTGGTGCGGTAGCCTCCGTTGAGCCAAGGTGGGAGGCGTAGCCGCTGTGCCGTGGCGAAGGTGGAGGTCTGGCGAATGAGGCGGCGGGTGTGTGAGCGAGGAGCGGAGCGGCGAGAGAGGGAGCGGCCGAAGTGCGGCGTGAAATGTCCACTCTCCGCGGCAAATGCTCCGGTGCAGGTAAGGCAGCAGGTGGGGGAACGCGGCGTCTCCAAGGCCCGCCCAGAGCCAGGCGAGTCCCCTCGAAAACGTGCTCTCTCTGCGCGAAGAGCCACTGTTTTCCCCTGAGCTCCTCTGCCCAACAGAAAAGCACTGCCTCCTGCCGCTCGTAGAGGTCCGAGTCCGTTGGGTTCCAATCATGTCTTCGTGGCACGGGTTGTGTCATTCTGTCAGGCGTTGTGTGGAGGCGAGGAAGAAGGAACCCAAACGCAGGACTCGCAGGTAGGTGAAGACTGGTGAAGGTTTATTATAAGGAGTGGATGAACAAACAAAACCCAAAGAAAGAAACAACAAAAGCAACATTTTACAACTTCAACCTAAAGTGCTCTATCTATGCAAGATAGCATGGGTGCTGTGTAGGACTAAAGTACAACAAAGGTAGAAAATGGCTGGCTGGCTGGCTGGACGACTGACTGAAGGACTGACTGAAGGACTGAATGGCTGGCTGGCTGAACACAGGCGGAAACGACAACATAACATCACATGTACATCAATGACACGACCAGGATCGGGTGGAACTGAGGACTTAAATACACGCTGGGTGGTGAATGATTAGAAACCGGTGAGTACGCAGCTGAACTTAGTCTGACTAATGATACATGGAAATAACTGGAACACAATACGCAGGCACAGAAAACATAGATGAACATGACAAAACGGAAAACACTGGGTCAACGACCCAGGAACCCTGACAGTCAGTGGCTTCTATCTCCTCCTTTGTCCAGCCTATTACCCCAGCAGGGTACCTGATCA
>NW_005188314.1:47037-49858 GCF_000239375.1 Pundamilia nyererei
ACTTTTTCTATCCTCAAATTCCAGTATGAATTCCACTGACCTGTGTTAAATACATTTTTACTATCATTTTTTAAATGAAAAAATATACCTCGAACATGCAGTATGAAAAATTAACCTTTGAACCTTTTTCTGCTGTCTGTGCTATAAGTTTTTATAAATTATAAAACATTCAAACAACAGAAGCTGAGTCTTTTAAAGACAGGCACATTCCAGCTCTCTAGAAAGAATACAATCAATATATAAGAAAAGTTAGGGGGTATTTTTTTTTTCAAATCATAACACTATCATTTGGTGTACATTAAAATGTGTGCAGAATTTGGTAAACATATGATGGTTCACACACTGCTCTCCCATACATGAGCTCCCTTAATAGGTTAAAAGTATCGGGATCAGTATTGGTATTGGCAATACTGCTCTTGATTCACTTGATATTGGCTCAATACCAAAATTTGCAGTATTGCATAGGACTATTAAAGAAAAACAAAATTAAGATTTTTGAGTCCAGATTTAAATCTAATTGAGATGGTTTGGCATTTGCTTAAACAGGCCATTCATGTGCAGAAACTCTTCAATGGGGCTAAATGAAAACAAAGCAAAGAAGAACTACTGATTTCCAGTATTAGTCAAACCAGTTGATTGCAATTCTTCTGCCAAAGGGGGCACAACCAGTTATTAGGTGAAGGGAAAATAAATTTTTCACGTTGGGCAAGATATGTCTGAATACTTTTTTCAGTTAATAAACAAAATCATCAATCAAACAATCAATCCAATATTTATTTTTAAAAATATGAATAACATGTGTTAATACATATAAAACAACAAATAAACATTAAATTATTGAAAGCCATCCTATTCACATGATAATCAAAATGCTGACTATTTCCCATTTGAAATGGGAGTAGGAGGAAGCAAATGCTTATCAATTCCTAGCCCCGTCTCATGTTATATAACTGTTATATTTATACAATCTAATATATAGAAGTACTATATAAATTAAAATGCATGTCTTGAAACACAGATTTAAAACTGCATTTGTATTAACCTTTATCTATTTATCTTTGTCTAATATTAAAATTAGTTTGAAGATCTGAAAAATGTAAGTGTGACAAATATGCAATAAACTAAGAAATCAAGAAGGGGACAATTAGTTTTTCAAGATACTGTAGACTTTTTATATTAATCCGTTTCAGTCGGTGCATTGGTATTGAATATAGAGTTTTTAACTGATTCCATGTGAACATTTAACGCTAGCTTTACATTTACTGTGTCTCACAGAATCCACATACTCTTTCAACTCATTAAAAATTTCATAATAACAAGTGCAGCAATCTTGGTATCCAGATGGCATAATGGTCAAAAGGCTGAACTAAGCTTTTCAATTAGGGACAGATTGCATTTCAGCGACAAGCTAAACAAGTATCGGTTTAAACAACAGAATATATTTCTTATTTCTCAAATCAAGCCTATTAAATGCATTTTGGCCTCACAATGATACTGCCATAATTTTTTCATTTGGGTATATAATATAGATGAAAAATCTATAGAAAGGGGTAAATGTCAACTCAACCCTAATCCCACTTGAACCCTAAACCAGACAGTGGTGATCAGACTAATGTTAAGAAGACAATAACTTTTAATCAATAAAACTCACAAAAAAAGAAAAATGTGGCAAAAGGAAAACGCTTACTACTTGCTGCTCTTTATAACTGGGGGCTGATGATGAACTAAAGCTCAGGTGATGGGCACAGGTGATGTTTGAAGGGGGAAAGCAGGCAGGTGAGAGATGAAAGGTGTGGGGAAAAGACGGCATAATAAGCTGACTGGCAATGAGGTTAATAACAGGACTTGGAGAGAGAGTAGACTAGAGAGGAAAAGTTGAGCAGGAGTCATGGCACAAGATAATTGGAGTGGATGATGGCAAAGACATTGCTATCCCAAGTAATGAAAGCAAGCTGGCACCTCATTGACCCCCGAATTCAAATTACTGTGAGCATAGGACGTTTTTTTCCAGCCAGAGGGGACTGTGATATCTGAGGATTTAATGCTAATGCCTAATTTAGTTCCTCAGTGTGAAGCCCTTAAACTTTATAGGGCTGATTTGGAGCAGCATATTAAAGAAAAAAAAGTATCAAGCCTATTGAGCATTGCTGTTGCTGATCCTGTCAGAAACAACAATATGGGCCATACTTGCTATATGAGGTTAGACTGACTTTGCATAGTCAATGTTGTGGATTTCAAAGCCTCAACATATTAATTTTATTTGATATATCAGAACATCAGAAATTCTACTGCTGTCATGTGCAGTGGAACGCAGACCGTGTGTGGTTTTAGCACAGCAGGAATTATACCAGTTAATGTTATTGATTTCTTTCTCTCTGGTTGAAAGAGTGCAAATCAGTAAAATTACAGAGTGGAGATTGGTGGTTTGGGATCATCTAAATACCCCTTTCACTGCACACGGTTGCCATCCAGCCATCCCGAACTGATGGGAAACAACTCATAAGAAAGCAAGACAATAAATGATTCCCAGTTTGCTGAGCTAAAATTGATGCCTAAACTACCACTTGCTGAAAGCTGTAATATCATCTCTATCCTTCTTATACAGATACAGCAAGTCTTAATTACTTTCGAATTTGCAGTTTAATTCCACTTTGTTTATATATATATACAGTGGGGCAAAAAAGTATTTAGTCAGCCACCGATTGTGCAAGTTCCCCCACTTAAAATCATGACAGAGGTCAGTAATTTGCACCAGAGGTACACTTCAACTGTGAGAGACAGAATGTGAAAAAAAATCCATGAATTCACATGGTAGGATTTG